>NC_138143.1:20703850-20921007 GCF_964188305.1 Podarcis bocagei
CAACCTTTCGGCCCACATGTATAGGGCCCCTGAAAACAGTGTGTTTGTTGTTTCTGTGGGGCTGGTGTAAATACACAAGAGTCATTCTCTGTTCCTGGTATGAGAAATACAGTTCCAGAGTGAGCATTTTCACTCACAGAGAGCAGGTTTGGAGTATACTTATTTCTCTGCTCTAGGAAGACTTTGTTTTTTTATGGTACAGGTAAATAGCAACTTAACGCGCATTTAACTTGTGCACTTCCTGCTTTATGCACCTGGCAATTTAAAAATTAAATAAGCAGGTGCCTGGAAAAAAAGACTGGCAATCCCACCCGCCCTTGAACCCAATGGGTTTTGTCAATACACAATTTTGGGTTTAGGAGCTATCCCCGGGACACAACCCCATGTAAGTCAAGAGTTGCCTGTATAGCAAACTATACGTGGTTTTGAGTGAGTTAGTTTAGTAAATCAGTTATATAGTTGGAATTTCTGATTTGCAAGAAAATATTTCCAAAATGTACCAAAATAGGAACAAAATTGGTACTGAAGAAGGATGTGTATGTACTTCATTCGGTGTCTAAAACAACTGTGTTACAACAAAAATTATGATTTCTTTTAACTTCTTAGGGTGACATAATTATGGAGACGGGGGAAGTAGTTCCCCCATTGGATATACCCAGCAGCCATCATTAAGAGGCTCAAGAACTTGGAAAACTACAGACGTGTGTCTGTCTTCAGGATGTATCAAATTTAACAATAAAGATGACTTCCAGACTACTAGTACGGCTTTTCATTTTTGAAATAAACATATTATTTCTCTGACTTGCTGTTCAGAACAGTAATGGAGCATCCCTGCATGGCACACAGCAGTGAACAATCTTACGAATTAATAGCATTTTCTGATAGCATGGACTGCCTACTCCAAAGAAAGGGATGGCATGTGATAATGTGCTCAGAGTCTCTCAGTGCAATTCTTGTAGGTGTTGCTATTGAATTCACTCATTATAATTCTGGATGCAGGCCAAGGAGAGATTGCAGCTTGGCTTGTATTGGGGGGTAGAGGGGGGGAAGAGCGCAGGCTTCAACCATCAGTTAAAACTATTCAGGTCATGAAGTGTAATACACTAAACAGTTTAACCAGCATTTTAAAAGATGGCAGAATGAAGCCATTTGATACCCGAACAAAGCAAACAGGAAAAGAAACTAAAGTTACACTTTATATTTACATATAAATTATGCTGCCATAAAAAATCAATAACCCTTTAAAATGACCTTATAAAATATAGGATCTTTTATTACAAGGATTTGATAAGCATATACTCCTGCTTAATTGAGGGCAATGTAAACTATCGGGATGGGGAGGAGTAAGAATGTTTCTTCAAAATCGTGTATTGTCATTTGAGATTAGTCATTGAAAAATCGAGCTCTGGCTGGAATGCAGGACGTACTGTTCAGAAGTAGAGCGGCCCTTCATTTTGTTACTACTCACCTTTCATCTCTTAATAGATTACTGATATTGCATTGTAAATATTAATGATTATATTGCTTTCAGATATTCCAACACTTCTGTGTCTGGGCTGTTAAAACAACTTATATATATGATCACTGTTTTATTGAAATAAATCCAGCAAAAAAAATTACAGCTGCATTGTTACCAATTTATTGCTTCAACAGTAGAATTCTATAATCTGTTTTGAACATTGAATTAAGGAGTGACCTCTCCACCTTAAAATAATGAGTTTGTCATTCAACCTACAATCCCTATATACATAAAGTTAGTGGAGTATTCTTAGGTGTGGCAAGTCTCTCTTTGTGCTTGGCTATCGGCCAATTGCCACATTGAGCCAAGTGGAAAGGAGAGATACAGTGGTGATCCTGAGGCTATGCACTCTCCTCTTACAGAAATTTCTCACAACAGACAGCAAGACCATGTTGAATGCTATCGCTGTCGAACAGAGATTAGTAAACCGCCATCAATTCTAAACTTCAGGTTGAAGATCAGACTGGTTGTGACGGAAAAGGAAGATCAGCTCAGTTTTGGGAGAAGGAGAACTTCTCAAAGGAGGGAGAAGAGATGCGAACTGATTTGGAATTTTATTTATTCTTGCATTTCTTCCAAGTAGCTCAAGGTGGGAGACGGTTCACCTCTTTATTTCATCCCTACAACAGCTCCGGGACATTATTTGTTCCTTTCATTATTCACACATAAACCATCTCCAAGTGACTTAGAAAATTTAAAAGCATAAAGGATGGTATAAAATACGAAAGAAGAGCAATGCATACAATTCAACCTATAAAAGAAATGCAACAAAACTTCAGCCAATATGTTAGGCTGAGAGGATGGCCAAGTTTCACCCGTGTGCTTCATGACTGAGTGGGATTTGAACCTTTGTCTCCCAGATGGTAGTTTGACACTAAGCACTGCACACACTGTTTCCTTTTTTAGGTTTCAGAAAGAGTAAAAGACGTTAGGAAGCCTGGAAAAACTACTGAATTTCATTCATTTTCACTATACATGTGATAAATCAAGTTTGCTGAAAAAATCTGTTCAGAAGTGATCCAGATATTTAAAACAGGCTCTTTTAGGATGCCAACCTAAAGCCTCATGCTTGAAGTGTATCGGAATCAGTGAAATGGAAAGGATTTGAACTCAAAAAGTTGTATTCTTAGTTGATGTTAGCAGAGACAGGCATGTGAAAAGAGAACATTCTTTTTCATTGACTGAGAACATATATTCCTCCCAGGTGTTTTCTTGCTTTAATCCTGATTTGAGAAGTTTCAGTATTTTTATATATTTTTTTGTAAATCTTCTTGCTATCTTTGAATTCAGATTCTTTTCACAACTCATTCCAACCGCAATAAAACAACTGTGGATATCTTCACATTGCTGCATGGCTTGTAGGAATGTTTTGCTGCTGAATGACTCACAGATTCTGTGTTTCTGCAGGGTAGTCTTCCTTCAGCTGCCATTTGGCTGCTATTCGTGTTGCATAAATGACATATCCCCATGAAAGCAATACAATGGTGAGAAGAATCTGTTAAAGGCAGAATAAAATGGTGTTTATAGACATTTACATTTGACATGGGAGGCTTGTTTCCAAGCAGAATAAAATGGCTTTTCTTAAGCAGCCCTGTGCCATACATTTAAAGCAGTAAATGCATTAAACCACTTTAAATAGCCATGGCTTCTGCCAAAGGATGCTGGGAACTGTAGTTTGCTAAGGGTGCCAGGAGTCGTTAGAGAAACCACTATACAGCGCATAGTGCTGCAATTCCCAGAGTTCCCTGGGAAGGGAGACTGTGAAACCACCACATTGTATTTCTGCAAGGGGAACAGGACTCCCCTAACAACTCTCTGCACCCTTGCACTACAATTCTCAGGATTCACTGGCCGCAGACAAAAAGTGCAATGCAGCTGGGGCCAGTGCTCCAAATGAAAAGCCTACATTATAATTAGAGCCTGGTGCTGATAACGCCATGGTTGGAAGGTTCGATCCCCATATGGGACAGCTGTATATTCATTAATTCCAGTATTTCAGTGGGGTTGGACTAAATGATCCTCGGGGTCCTTTCCAACTCTTCAATTCTGTGAATTGCAGCATATGCGCCCTTGGCCTGCGTACCCAGGAAACGTGCATAGGATTGCAGTCCAGTAATGCAGGATCCTGCGCCTGTCTGCACAGCAACCAGCCTCATTGAGTGCAGCGGTGGTGGACACGGGACAGGATCGCAGCCCAAACCGCCGCCTACCAAACTTCCCGTTGCCACGAAGGGCGTCGGGAGCCTGACTCCCTGCTTGCTACGGAAGGGGCCAAAAAGAAACAGGGGCGCAACGGGCGCCTTACCAGCGAGTATATCCACTCCAGCGTCCTCCGGCTGACTTGCGCCATTCTCGCGCTCCCTCCGACTCGCAACCCGCAGCGGAGTCTCGGGAAGTTGCGTGAACAGGAAAGGGAACCAGCGGCTGCGTCCCGGGGAGCCATTTTCCTTAAGGGAGCAAAGCTCTCAACCCATCCTGTTGCTCGAGGGCAACCCTTTCCTCGGACCCCACGCGCGATCGGGACTCTCTCGCGCGCAGGAGAGGCGCCAACGTCTGCAAACCCGCCGAGAGTACCAGTCCCGGGGCTCAGCTCCTACCGAGCACGCCTGGCTCTGGGTTCGAGTTCTCCCTTCCCTGAAGAAGCATTCAGCATGCATATTGCTTTCAGGTCCCGCCTGGGTCCCGCGCGGCGCTCCTTCCCGGGCTAAACTGTGCATAGGATCGCAGCTTTAAAACGCTTGCGATCCAATTATTTGGAAGCAAGCTTCGTGGAGCTCCGGGGCTTGCTTCCAAGGAGAGATGCTCCGGGATGCTACGGTTCCTGCGCCAAAAGGGAGCCTCGCTTCCCCGCTCGCTTGTGGTACCCGGCCCCACGGCGGGCGCCTTTGGGGAAACGGTTTCTATATAGGAAGGCTTTGATTCCCCACTCATCCTTTAAAAAAAAAATAGTGCCAGGAAGGCTCGCTGATCTATCTATCTAATTCAATATCTGCATGGCTTTAAAACCTGGGTCTCCCGCGGTGATTGAACTACAACTCCCATCATCCCTATGTAACAGGACCAGTAGCAAAGGATGATGGGAATTGTAGTCCAAAAAGACGTGGTGTTTGGGAAACACTGGCTTGTAGACGATTATTACACACGGAAGCTTATATTTAGTTGATCTTTAAGGAATTATTTTAAAAAGATTTTTCCTCTTTCATCTTGTTATTTATTATGGCTTATAGACAGACAGTAGATAGATAGATAGATAGATAGATAGATAGATAGATAGATAGATAGATAGATAGATATTAGAGAGAAGAGATCTGCAAGTGTGGGCTGGGAGTTGGACGGGAAAAAACAAAACTGGCCAGAAACCGACATTATAAGGCTGGGGGAGGGGGGCTTCACTTGATTGACAGCAAACGGCCACGACTGTGGCGTCACTGGGGGAAAGGGGTCTGGGGGTGTGAGAGAGAGAGTGAGTGATATAAACCAACGCAGGGGTAATTTTAATAAGTTTTCCTGTTAACCCGGAAAGGGAAGAGGTTGCGTATCCGGGTCGGCCAGGGCCAGAGCCGTCCTGAGGAGCCGCCTCCCCGCCGCTGTCGCCCAACGGCCGCTTTCGACGCCGATGGGTGACCCGCGGGAGCTTCGCAGCCGAGCCTCCGGGGCCAACGGCCCCCGGCGCCAGAGATCGAAGGCTCAGGTGAGCGTTGGGCTGGGGGGAGAGAGAGAGAAAAGGTCGGGTCATCCGGGCATTCCGCTTCCGTTGCCCCCCCCACCTCCCTCCGCTGTTAACGGCACACGGCCACTCAGTCGTCCCGGCGCTCGCTCGCTTTTCTCGTCTCGCGCCTGCGCCTGGATGCTCCTTGGCTTCCCTGGGTCGCCGGTGTCAGTCTAAGGTTTACCCCCTCGCCCTCCCCTTGGGAGTGTGGTAGGTGGTGGGGAGAAAGCGGGGGTTTGGTTGAAATTATTGTATTTTAATGTTTTGGTGGAAGCCGCCCAGCCTGGCTGGGGAAACCCAACCAGTTGGGCGAAGGTATAAATAATAAATTGTTGTTATTGTCATTATTATTGCTCGACTCAACACTACTCTCCTTATTATGTACAGGAAATACAATGTACATGCCGTAAGGAAACCAGAAATATATATTACCAATAATATATATAACCAATCACATAATATTATATTATATGGGGGGGGGGAGGTTGCTCCAGCCGCTCTGGGTGCCTTGCTGAATATATATTGGTACATAATAAAACACTAAACTTTGAAATGCTTCCGTATACAAGGCTGCTTTCTAAACATTATGTAGTTACTCACCTGTCATCAATGTCACTATCATTATGTACAAGAAACACAATGTGCGTACCGCTTGGCTGTAAGGAAACCAATGATATATATAACCAATATATAACCAGTCATAATATACAGTGGTGCCTCGCAAGACGAAAATAATTCGTTCCGCAAGTCTTTTCGTCTTGCAATGTTTTTCGTCTTGCGAAGCACGGCCCGTCGCAACTGCGCCTCTTCAAGCTGCTTTAAGAAAAAAGTGCAAGACGTTTTCGTCTTGTGAAGCAAGCCCATAGGGAAATTCGTCTAGCGAAGCAACGCAAAACCGAAAAACCCTTTCGTCTAGCGAGTTTTTCGTTTTGCGAGGCATTCGTCTTGCGGGGCACCACTGTATATTAGAGAGGGGGGAGAGTTGCCCCAGCCACTCTGGTTGGCTTTCAACAAATTAAGCACAGTAAAACCGAACATTAGAAGCCTCCCTATACAGGGTTGCCTTTCAGATGTCAGTTAGTTGTTTATTTCCTTGACATCTGATGGGAGGGCGTTCCAAAAAAACAACAACAAAATATTAATATTCTTAGCCAAAACCAGCAGCTTAAAAAGTAGCTGAACCTCATAGAGCTTCCACACATCTGAATTGGTGTTTTAAGGAGGCTCCAGAAGTAGTGCAGGGAAGGCAAAAGCACTGATGACTAGGCTTTTGGGAAGAAAGTGGGCAAATTGTAGGACCCTGTCAGAGCCCTCAAGCCTCCTTCCCAAAGTCAGGCACATCGTTTACACAGCTTTGGGGAGGCAGCATTATGCTGAGAACTGACTGCCCAAAATGCCTTGAGGGCTGCATGTGTCCCTTAGGCTGTTCATTGGACCACCTTGTGCTAAGGGCTTTCATGTTGACCAAAGCACCAAACTTTGAAATGACAGCTGTTAAGGGCCACTCCTTTAACAGACACATTATTTAGATAATATTGATGCAGTGTTGTATCCTGTGTTGTGATTAGACCCAGCTTCACTGCTGCCTCTTCTCTTCTTTGCGCTTTTTCTCTCTCTGTGCTTTGCCGTCCTGGTTATGGAGACATGGAATATGTTTCTTCTGCTGTCAGTATAGAAACTGTTTGGACTGGTAAAGCAGGGATGGCGTTCTCTGCTTCATCAGCCAAAAATAGCTTTCTGCAACTGTGGACTTAAGAGAACAGGTATGAGAGAATGGTGCATGGCCTAGGGATAATGATAGGGGACTGTTTCCAGGGCTGCAGGCCAGATTAAGCTCATGGACCAGAGGTTCCCCTTCTCTGTGGTTGGAGGTTCAGTTGGCTGACACTGTGTAATTTCACTTCCAGCTAACTCAACACTGATTTGGATCATTTATTTGGATCACAGATTGCTGACTGCACGTGGATCATTGCCTCCCTTTTTTCTTATTTGCAGAATGTGGCATCGGTGACAGAAGACTTCACGGTGGATCGCTGTTCACCCAAAGTTGGCACCAATAAGCTGCATCAGACAATGTCTTCAGATTCCTCACCAGACTCCAAGTGTCCGATCTGCCTGGACCAGTTTGAAAATGTGGCCTACTTGGACCATTGTTGGCATAAGTTCTGCTTTCGTTGCGTGCAGGAGTGGTCCAAAAACAAGGCCGAATGCCCGCTCTGCAAACAGCCTTTCCACTCCATTGTGCACAGCATGAGATCGGAAGATGACTTTAAGGTTTATACAGTCCGGCCTTCAGACACGGACTATTTCGCTAATCCTGACGGGAGGCGATTCCGTTACCGGACAACTTTAACAAGGGAGCGCCGTACGTCAGCTTATCCCCGGAGAAGTTCCTCTTCTCGAACAACGGTGTCCCCTCCAGACAATGGGATTTTGTTTGAAGGGTTATCCAGCCAGACGACGAGGCAGAGAAATGCAGAAATGCAGCAAATGATCAGGCGTCTAGCTTCGAGGCGACAAGCCTGTTTAGAAGGCAGGTCCATGCGTCAGATTCAAGAACAGGAGATAATCAACTTCCGAAGAGCTCTGTACCGCTCTGGCACACGTGTCAGGAGCATTGAGGACGGAGGGCGCTATAGAGACATATCGGCTGAATTTTTCCGCAGGAATCCTGCCTGCCTCCATAGGCTCGTTCCATGGCTAAAGCGTGAGCTCACAGTCCTGTTCGGCGCTCATGGGTCTCTGGTCAACATTGTGCAGCATATCATCATGAGTAATGTGACCAGATACGATCTGGAGAGCCAGGCATTTGCTGATGACTTAAAGCCTTTCTTACTTCATCGCACGGTGCACTTTCTGCACGAATTCATCAGCTTTGCCAGATGCCCCTTTAACATAGAGGCATACGATCAGCACGCAAATTATGATTGCCCTGCTCCATCCTACGAAGAAGGGAGCCGGTCTGATTCCTCCATTATTACAATCTCACCAGATGAGGCAGATGCTCAAGAACCAGACCATAGTTCCTTTGCAGCTGGTATTGGTCAGGCACCATGGGATGATGAGACGCCTGGTCCATCATACTCCACTTCAGAGCAGGTTCGTGCCGCTGTATCTACTGCTTTGGACACTTCGGAAAGCTCTGATGGAGAACCCTCTGCTAACCCAGTTGAGTTGCAGACTCAGTTACCGGCTATCGTGGAGATGAATGGTGATAGCTGCGATTCCTCCGACAACTGTGTTATTGTTGGCTACGTGAAGCCGTTAGCAGAGAGAACGCCCGAACTAGTGGAGCTGTCTTCCGACTCTGAGGAATCTGCTGGCGAGAAAAGCAAAGATGTGAAGGCAGTGCAGCCCATCCAGTATCACAGTTTTAGTGACACTGATGCCAGTGGGTCCGCATCACCGTTCTCCATCGGGTCTGGAAATGGGAGCACCAGTTATAAAGCCAGCGTATCCCTATCCAATAAAAGGAAATCCAAAAGGAGTGAAAAGGAGGGCAGTAGTACAACCAGAGAACCAGCTACCCAACCTTGGCTACAAAGCTCCCCTACAAAAAGAGATGGTGACGATGACTACAGTTTATCCAAAAGGAGGAAATGTGAATCGCATTCACGTAGCAGAGAGCATCGTAGCCTGAAAAGCAAGAGGAAGCATCGCAGTATGGAGAAACGGAAAAGGAAAAGAGACAGTAGCAGACATAAGCATAGGAAGGACAAGAAGCGGTCAAGAACCCGGGACAAGAGTCTGTCTCGGAAAAGCCAAGCTCTTTCTGTGAGTAGTGAGAGCATTGAATCTAGAGATCTAAGCCGTTCTAGATCACACAGCAACGACAACAGCAAAAGCAGATCAAAGAGCAAAGACAGTGATTACTACGTAAGAGACAGTTACGTAAGAGACACCAAGTACAAATGGGAGTGCACCATTTACAGCAGAAATTCAGCCCGAGATGGGTATGAATCATCTTACAGGAGAAGGATTCAGGCCAGAGCTCGGTATTCAAGGCAGTCTGCCAGCCCTGACTACAGAATGCAGTCCTTTTCTGAACGGATGAATACTCGAAACCCAAGAGGTGACAGAGAAAGCAGGTATTACTATTATGAGAGGCGCAGATCAAGAAGTCGCTCCAGCAGCAGGTCGAGGACTCCTCCCAGAGGGCCCGAGAGAGTGCGATCTGAGAAGCCCAGCGGGAAAAGGAAATATAAAACCCGTCACCTGGAGAGTGCCCACGCGGGAAGTGAGGAAGCCTCTTCGGCAAAAGATGCAAGCACCCTTGAAAAATACAAGGGCTTCGACAAAAAGAAAGAGAGCTTATCGGACAGACAGCCTGAGGCCGAGAGTCGGCACAAGAGAAGGATGCAAATATCAAGGAGCCCAAGCGTGGAGATTATTTATGAAGGGAAAGCCACTGAAATGGCAAGGCATCATAAAAAGAAGAGGAAAAGAGAGAGGAAGCCACGCAAGAACCACATTGACCCTTCCCCATTTTCTTCTCCGGTGGTAATAACAATTGACAGTGACAGTGATAAGGACACTGAGATCCAGGAGAACACAGAGTATGAAAGTAGCATTTCCTGGAGTCCTACAATCCCGCAAAATGAGAGAGAGGCAGAGTCTCCTTCGTCACTCTTGGAAGCCAGAGACTGTAATTATGACAGAGTTGATGAACTGGAAAGTGTGGACAAGGACAGCATTGTTACTTCAACTACTAGGACGGTGGTAGAAGATGTGACTTCAAATGGGGATGTACAGCCGCAAGAAGCAGCCAACGGACACACCCCTACTTTGACAGACTGTGGTACTTCATCTAGCATAGGAAATCAGCCTAGCAGTGTAGAAGCTGAATCTGCCAGCCTGTTGCCAACCACCAGAGCGCCTTTGCTGTTAAGGATCTCAAGGAAACTTATTATTGAACATTCATGTCAACTGGACTTGTCAGAGCAGAACGTATAACTCCTAAGACAGAACTGTTTTCGAACGAGGATGTTTCCTGCCCCCCTACCCCCAATCAGACTTTTCTTGAAAGTGACAAACCTTCTCATGGTTCCTGTGCTAAGAATTATGAAATCACTTATGCATAAAGAAGGTCTTGTCCTCCCATTTTTATACATAAGCCCAAGAAAGCAGAACATCACTAATCTCCAACCCCCTTCCCCCTCAGATTTTATGTTTCCTGTGTCACAAAATCATACTGTTCCTCTCCCTTGCCCCCCGCCCCCGCCGGCCACCCCTGTAATATAAACCCTCTGGTATCTCATAGCTTTTTAATATGTAACGTTAGGAAATAAATTCAGGTTTAATTTTGCTATGTCCTTGATCTGCTTAGATTGACTTTGCTTTGTGCCATTGATTCTCCACTTTAATGGATCACTTGCAGACCATATTCTTTTTGCTGCTACTGCCCTTCCCTTCCCAGCTCCTCTCTTCCTGTGCTGCTTCATGCACTCTGGGTGGTACCCAACAAAGTCACACTCAAGAGTAGACCCATTGAAATCAATTAACATTTCAGTGGCTCTACTCTGAATATGATTAACATTGGCTACCACCCTTTTGAAAGCAGTGGACTGCTGGATCCAGACCTGAGGTACCCTACCCCACCAATAAAGATCCATGGTTGTTAAATAATCGTGATTCAGGCTGCCCTTTGAGCAAGTATTTCATAGGAGTTCCAATAAAGACGTTCCTGAAATCTATTATGTTTACCGTCTACATACTTGTTTGCTTTCCAGTTTGCGAAAGCTGACCACACATTGAATATTGCTAGATATTGGTTATCTTAAAAACAAAACTGCAGAATTTGTAGATCATCTAGCAGTGTCATTCCTCAATGATGGGAGATTAAGAAATAGTGATTTCCTATTATTTAAGTGGACTTTCAGCCGAGGATGTAAGGGGAGAAGACATGGGAAGGTGAGAGCTCTGGTTTGGAACCAGCGAAAGGTCCTAAAAGGTTTCGTTGGCTATTCCCCATGAGCAGATCTTGCAAAGTGATGTTTGAGTTGACCACTGATGCTGCACAGAAAATGAGCTGTTTAGAATGAATAGTTAACTTCAGATGTGGGGAAATTGGGTTGGTCTATAAAAGAGAAATGAAATAGATTTTATACTAAAATACAGAAGAGTGATGTCTTCCTAATTTGCCAGGTTTTTTTTGGGGGGGGGGGGTTGAGTGCTTAGCATTGCTCCTCATAGAGGTTTTAAGCTTACATCTTCCTATAGACATAAAAATGTAAGTCTCTCATTGTGCAGCTCCTGCTGAAGGATTTGTAGTGCCACACCGCAGTCCTGGATTTGCACAAAGTCAAAGCAGAGCCCTGTCGGAGGATTTCAGGTGTTTCATCTCAATCCTGGATTTGCGTGAAGTCAGGGTGGCA
The DNA here is from genome assembly GCF_964188305.1 of Podarcis bocagei. Taxonomy (NCBI): domain Eukaryota; kingdom Metazoa; phylum Chordata; class Lepidosauria; order Squamata; family Lacertidae; genus Podarcis; species Podarcis bocagei. The sequence continues at coordinate 20,715,453 of NC_138143.1, forward strand.
CTAAGACAAGCCGCACAACCATTGGGGATAAGATGGGAGAAACAGTGAGGGGGAAAGTGGTGATTTTAAACAATGGCAGAAGTTTGTGTAGAGTGAGCAGGGGGTGACACAGGGAAGAATGCCAGTTTAAAACAAGGTTTGAGTTCAATTAAGGAGTTTGGAAAGGCTCTCTTGCATTAGCTTTCTGGTGTTGGATTCTGTGTAGTACTCATCTCTGCTAGTTCTCTTTGTTAAAACTTTTTTTTTTTTAAAGGAACAACCCCTCAGTATCCCTCCATCCTTTCTTTACTCAAACCTCTGTGGTTATTTAAAACAACAGTCCTCCGTCTCAGTCCCTTTGCCCGAAAGTCACCCTCTGAGTACAGCAAGGAAGGAGAGATGCTGAAAGGGTGGCAAATGGCCTTTAAAAACTTATTCGATTGCTCAACTGCCTCTCATGAGACTCAAAAAGGATGAGGAGCCCTCAAGTATTCTATACTACCTTCTCACATACGTATTTCACTCCTGGTGTTTTGTGTTGCCTTCAACGTGAAGTTCCAGATTCAATGTACTAATTTAGAAGGTTTTTAAAAACATGCAAACACTTATATATTGTAGGTACAACGTCCTGCAGATGAACTTTACCTTTGCTAACTGAGCAAGTTAACTTACAGGATTCTATTTATCTTAAAGATAAATCAGCAAGGGGCATGTACACAAAGGGGGCTTCACAATAAAGGCATGGATATTGCAATGGGGTTGGGAAGGTGAAAAGCAAGCTTAGTACAGTAGTTGCATGGGGTAGGAATAGGAAGTTATGGGGGGACATGGGATGGGAGAGAGGAGCAGGCAAGAGCACCACCCCATTTCTTAAATAATGCTAGAAGCTTTCAAGACTGAATATTAAAATGCTCTGAAATTACAGAAGAAATACGAAAACAGTCGTTCAGACCTGCTGTTTATATGGCCTAGTGATTTCATTTCCCGCCTCCCCAGGTTCCTTCTGTCTTGCAGATGGTAAAACATTATGAAGGCCAGTGATTGTTTAGTCCATACAAATGAATACTTTTTATTTTGACAAAAAACTATAAAGAGAGAGAGAAAGAGATGAAACTTGGCAGCTTTTGCTATGATGAATGAATGGAATTAAGAGCCAGCTGATTATACTTTGTGTGATAAAATTATTGTCTAATCCCAATGGGTCATCGCTTGCCTATAGGCTTCAAAGACCATGAATCTCTTGCATTTTGGAAATTTTGCAAAGCAGAGTTTTATCATGCCTATCCATACGTGCTTAGGAGACTTCTATTTTTTGCTTGGTACATAGTATTTAGGAGCTGCATTCTTTTTTGTTCCCTCTGGGTAATTGTGCAAAGCTAAAAACTTTCCTGTTTAAAACAAATAAGTGAATTCATAGTGGTGTGTCTGCTGCTATTGCAGTTTCTGCATCAGATATTATAACAACACTTGGCTCGGAAAGCTGGAAATGTATGCAGTTTCTGTTTCCATTTCTCAAGATGAAGGGAAGAGAGTGAATTACTGAAGTGGGAACCTGCCTGCTGCTTAAATTTTGTAATAGGGCTGCTTGTCACAAATTCCTTACGGCGCTTTTAGCAGAATGCTCAGAGTCCCAGGTTCTTTAGTGCAGTATTATTTATTGTGAGCAAAATATATATACAAATACAGTGGTGCCTCGCAAGACGAAATTAATTCGTTCCGCAAGTCTCTTCGTCTTGCGGTTTTTTCGTCTTGCGATGCACGGTTTCCCATAGGAATGCATTGAAAATCAATTAATGCGTTCCTAGGGAAACCGCCTTTGGACCAGGTCCGGGGACAGTCTGCCCCCGGACCTCTTCTGAAGGCTGGGGGGGGGAAGGGCTTTTCTTCCCGCCCCCAGCATTTTAAAAAACCCTGGGACAGCGGAGGACTTCTCCGCTGTCCGGGGCGATTTAAAAGCCCCTGGGAAGGCAGGCAGGGGGGACAAAGACTTTCGCCCCCTGCCCGCCTTCAGAAGGTGTTCCCGCCCCCCGCCCCACTTCGGAACAGCTTTCCGAAGTGGGGCGGCTGGGGCAGGTGTCCCCACCCCCCCTCCCCACTTCGGAACAGCTTTCCGAAGTGGGGCGGCGGGGGCAGGTGTCCCCGCCCCCCCCCCCACTTCGGAACAGCTTTCCGAAGTGGGGCGGCGGGGGCAGGTGTCCCCGCCCCACTTCGGAACAGCTTTCCGAAGTGGGGCGGCTGGGGCAGGTGTCCCCACCCCCCCTCCCCACTTCGGAACAGCTTTCCGAAGTGGGGCGGCTGGGGCAGGTGTCCCCACCCCCCCTTCGGAACAGCGTTTTAAAATGCTGGGGGTCGGCAGCGCTTCGCTCCCGACCCCCAGCATTTTAAAACCTTCCCGGGACACGGGGAGATTTTAAAATGCTGGGGGTCGGCAGCGCTTCGCTCCCGACCCCCAGCATTTTAAAATCTCCCCGGGACAGGGGGAGATTTTAAAATGCTGGGGGTCGGCAGCTCCCGACCCCCAGCATTTTAAAATCTCCCCGTGACAGAGACTTCTCTGCTGTCCCTTGGAGATTTTAAAATGCTGGGGGTCGGCAGCGAACGCTTCGCTCCCGCCCACCAGCATTTTAAGATCGCCCGGGGCAGGCGGGGGGAAGGCAGGCGGGGGGGGGAGCAAAGACTTTTGCCCTCCGCCGGCCTTCAGAAGAGGTCCTCTTTTGAAGGCCGGCTGTGGGCGAAAGTCTTTGCTCCCGACCGCCAGCATTTCCCTATGGGCTTTCGTCTTGCGATGCAAGCCCATAGGGAAATTCGTCTTGCGAAGCGCCTCCAAAACAGAAAACCCTTTCGTCTTGCGGGTTTTCCGTCTTGCGAGGCATTCGTCTTGCGGGGTACCACTGTATCTACAGAAGCAGTTCGTATAATCGGACAGAGTAGCTGGCTGCACCTTGAGGCAAAAGGAAGCTCCACAATCATCTACACCACTCCACCACCACCACTATTGGACAGGCTTTACCTTTAAACCGGTGACAGCCAATCACATTACTGCTGAGTCGTTCCACAGAGAGAATTGCATCAGCCTGTTGCAAACTGAAGCCTGCAGACTCGCTTACACAGCATCCTGTGAATCCCAACCTGCTGTGTGAGAAATGCAAATCTAAAGCCCCCTTTGGTGGATATGGGTCTTAGCCATAGCTTGGAAATTTTTGGGACACCACAGTAGTGTGCAGATCATGGTACATGGCACATGTTGACGATGTGGTAGATTTTCATAACATTTCCTTTTCGGAGACATTCCTCCTTCCCTCGGTTCCGGCTAAATTCGTGGCTCTGGGTATCAGCTGCTTCTTTAAGTTTGTGGTTGTGGCAATGTCATCTTGGGGGAAGATGTTGTGCAGGGAAAGATGGGAAGGTAGTAGCAGGGGATTCAAGCGGTGGCGAGACCAGAAGACACAGAGGACTCCTCAGCCCTGCACCCATCCTAATAAACCAGGTTCCTGCAATTATTCAGTTAGTGGGAGGATTCTGCAGTACTGGAATGGTTTAATACAGGGCTGCTACAAAAGATAGGAAGAACTGAAGCTGTCTTGTACAGGGAACCAGGCAAAGGGCCTTCTCGGTAATAGCGCCCGCCCTGTGGATCCACCCTCCCATCAGATGTCAAGGAGATAAACAACTATCTTTTAGAAGACATCTGAAGGCAGCATAGTTTAGGTAAGTTTTTAATGTTTGATGTTTTATCAATATTATTAATATTCTACTGGGAGCCTCCCAGAGTGGCTGAGGTATAAATATTTTATTATTATTATTATTATTATTATTATTATTATTATTATTATTATTATTATTATTATCATCATCATCATCATCATCAAGGCCCAGCCAGATGCCTATGGGAAGTCTGCAAGCAGGACCTCAGGGCAACGATTTTCTTCTCACTTGTGATTTCCAGCAGCTGCTATTCAGAGGTGCATCGCTTCTAACAATGGACGTACAAGATTTGATTATTGATCCGTCAAGCTCACTTTTATTTCCACTGCAGGTGTGTGTCCAGTCCTACCTGTATGTTTGCAACGGGCTGAATACTTCCAGCAGGTAGCCTATGAAGAGAACAAGCTTGTTTTCTCCTGCTCCTGAGGCTGGGGCTCAAACCAATGTCTTCAAGCAACAAGCAAGAAGATTCTGACAGTTGTTCAACAGCGCAGCCGTCTCCCCCAAATGCTCAAAAATTATTGGAAATCATTCAAAATATTCAATTGAGGTTCTGCCCCCCTCCCATCAGCAGAAGACTGTCTCTCCCCCCATGTCCTATTTGTGTCCCCATGATCACCCCAAAAAACAACCTTTGGGGATGCCCCCCTAACAAAAATCCTAGATACGAACATATCCCGCCCGCCCGCCCCCCCCAAAAAATAGCTGCGGATGAAACTGCTCTTAAAAGGACATTTGCCAGGTGTGATTGTAATTCGGGGAGAGAGGAACCCCTTTTGGAAACGCAGAGTGCACCCCGTTTTTGGATGCCTCCTTCCCTGCCCCCGCCGCCGCCCACACGGACCAACCGCATCCCAACTTTCGGTTTCCAATTCGTCACTTTCGATTCGTGCTTTTTGCCGGCGGGGCTTCCCTGTCCTTCCTCGGCCCGTCAGCTGACTTCGAGGAAATGCAGGGACGCCCCCCTCTATAAAGGGCGGGGACGCGGGACTGTGCCCCGACCAGTCGGGGAAGAAGGGATCGCGTTCTGCCCGTTGCCTCCGGAACTTGCAACATTACGCAGCCTTTTTTGTTTTGCAGTATTTAGTTTGCGCGAGTCGCGCTGGTGGAGGAGGAAAGGCGCTTGCGAAAAGGGCTGGAGAGAGATCGGCATGAGCGAAGAGGAGAAACGGAGTCTGCTCTGCTATCGGCATTATATCGTGGAGACGCTGAAGCCTGCCTATGTCGTGAGCTACATGAAGGATTGGCTCAGCGATGGTGAGTCACTTGCAAGATGCCTTCTTTGCCCGCCTTTCCCGATGCACTTACTGGAGAGCAGGAAGCGGCAATGGTATAATAATAATTAATAATATGTTATTTATACCCCGCCCATGTGGCTGGGTTTCCCCAGCGGCTCTGGGCAAGTTCCAACAAAATATTAAAATACAATAGTCTAGAAGAGAAGAAGAGTTTGGATTTGATATCCCGCTTTATCACTACCCAAAGGAGTCTCAAAGCGGCTAACATTCTCCTTTCCCTTCCTCCCCACAACAAACACTCTGTGAGGTGAGTGGGGCTGAGAGACTTCAAAGAAGTGTGACTGGCCCAAGGTCACCCAGCAGCTGCATGTGGAGGAGCGGAGACGCGAACCCGGTTCCCCAGATTACGAGACTACCACTCTTAACCACTACACCACACTGGCTCTATTAAATATTAAAAGCTTCCCTAAACAGGGCTGCCTTCAGATGTCTTCTAAAAGTCGGGTAGTTGTTTTTCTCTTTGACATCTGGTGGAAGGGCGTTCCACAGGGCAGATGCCACCACCGAGAAGGCCCTCTGCCTGGTTCCCTGTAACTTGGCTTCTCGCAGGGAGGGAACCACCAGAAGGCCCTCAGCGCTGGACCTCAGTGTCCGGGCAGAACGATGGGGGTGGAGACGTTCCTTCAGGTATACTGGACTGAGGCCGTTTAGGGCTTTAAAGGTCAGCACCAACACTTTGAATTGTGCTCGGAAACGTACTGGGAGCCAATGTAGGTCTTTCAAGACTGGTGTTAGGTGGTCTTGGCGGCCGCTCCCAGTCACCAGTCTAGCTGCCGCATTCTGGATTAGTTGTAGTTTCCGGGTCAATGCACATAGAGCGCATTGCAGTAGTTCAAGCAAGAAATAACTAGAGCACGCACCACTCTGGAGAGACAGTGCGCAGGCAGATAGGGTCTCAGCCTGCGTACCAGATGGAGCTGGCAAACAGCTGCCCTGGGCACAGAATTGACCTGTGCCTCCATGGACAGCTGTGAGTCCAGAATGACTCCCAGGCTGCGCACCTGGTCCTTCAGGGGCACAATTACCCCATTCAGGACCAGGGAGTCCTCCACACCTGCCCGCCTCCTGCCCCCCAAAAACATTACTTCTGTCTTGTCAAGATTAAACCTCAATCCATTAGCCGCCATCCATCCTCCAACAACCTCCAGACACTCACACAGGACCTTCACTGCCTTCACTGGTTCTGATTTGAGAGAGAGGCAGAGTTGGGTATCATCCGCATACTGATGAACACCCAGCCCAAATCTGACAGCAAGGAAATCTGGCTTGGGTAGTGGTGTTTTTAAAGAGTTTCGAAATAGTTGCTGATAGCCCAGCGTCCTTGCAAATGGCTGTAAGCCCAGATTTAAAAAGGTATCAAGGGAGCATACTAATTGGTTGCTAGAGAAACTCACTGCCGCAGGATTTGTTGGGGGCCACTAGCTAGCTTTTACTTATTTATTTTTTTAATTAGAGTTTATAAAGATAAATACAAAAATTATTGTCACATTATCTCCTCCCCCCCCCCCTTTTTTTGGTCCAAACTGAAACATTAATCCAGAGGCAGAAAAGGGAAATAAAAGAAAAGGGAGGGAGAGATATAAAGAAGGGGAGGGAAAAGAATTAAAAGAGAAAAAAGAGATAGTGATAATTTTATTTGTACCCTGCCCATCTGACCGGGTTGTCCCAGCCACTCTGGGCAGCTTCCAACATATTTAAAAACATAATAAAACATTATGCATTAAAAAGCTTGCCTATAGAGGGCTGCCTTCAAATGTCTTCTAAAAGTCAGATACTTATTTATTTCCTTGACATCTGGTGGGAGGGTGTTCCACAGGGCGGGCGCCACCACCAAGAAGGCCCTCTGCCTGGTTCCCTGTAGCTTCACTTCTCATAGTGAGGGAACCACCAGAAGGCCCTCGGAGCTGGACCCTCAGATTAAGAGCCTTATCCTCTACCAACTGATTTCATTCTTCCGCTTGCTTTTAGAGATGTGGTAACTCTTTGATCCTTGAGAAGCTTCTGAAATGAAGTAGCACTGCCTTTCCTGTTTTTTCTTCTTCAATGGCCTAAAAGCCCTCCACATCGCCTTTATAGACTTTAAGCAGGCCTTTGATCTAATTCCCAGGAACCAGCTATGGACAAAATTGGCAGCGACATCTATCGACCGCCGCCTTCTCTTACTGATTATTAATTTGCATACAAATACCCTCTTGAGGATTAGGATAGATAGTAAGGGGCTAGTCTCCAATCCGGTTGCCACCACTAGGGGGGTAAGACAGGGCGGTTTGCTTGCCCCTGCTCTGTTTAATTTCTATATTAATTCGCTAGTGGTGCATATGGCAAATGCTGATTTCCATCCACCAAAACTGGCAGGACGAGCCTTAAATGTCCTACTGTATGCGGACGATGCCGCCCTATTAGCTACCTCCCCCATCGGATTAAGGAGGATGCTTCGAGCTCTTCATGAATATGAGACCCAACACGAGCTCCAATTAAATTATGCCAAGACCAAAATAATGGTCTTTGCTGCTCGACCGAAACCTAACTTATGGTCAATCAATGGTATTCCTTTAGAGCAGGTCAGTTGCTTCAAGTACCTGGGTCAGGTTGTAAGATCAAATAGGTCCTTCCTGGCGCACAGAGAATACATAGCCTCGAACGCATCCAAAGCAGCCCTGGTGATTAGAACCCTGTACTCCAAGAAACAGGCACAAACTGTCAATGTTGCCTTACGACTCTTTAAAATGAAAGTCCTCCCTCTTCTGCTGGTGGGCATTGCCTTGGGCTCACGTAGGGATTTTGAAAAATTGGAATCTATCCAAACCCAATTCCTCAGGGCCATACTCAGGATCCCCCCCTCCGTGGCAGGCGCGATCATGAGATTGGAAACCGGTTGCCAAGCCTTTAGGTATGTGGCCCTGAAAGCGAAGCTATGGCTATGGCTCAAGCTCTGTTTCAGACCGGTGGGTTTGGCCCCCTTGATTCTGAGGGATAACTTTAAATCTCCATGGGAAGGGGAGATAGTGGAGGAAGTGCAGAAGTGCGGGTTGTCCTCCCTTTATATAGAGTCCATGACGTATAGCCACGCAAAGGCGGTGATCGCGCAAAGATTAAGGGATATTGCCAGACAGGAGGACATAGCCCGTGTGAAACCTGGGTTGTTTCTGGGGGAGCAGTTGTATCGGGCTGCTCCAGCTCGCTACCTGGCGGATATCCACTACGTGGAATACCGCAGACTATTTACTGCAGCTAGGCTGAATGTTCTTGACTCGGCGGTCCTAAAGGGAAGATATGGAGGAATCCCATATGACCAGAGATTATGCCACTGTGTATTGGGTGAGGTAGAATCCACAGAGCACATTTTATTGAGCTGTCCCAGCTACAACGATTTAAGACAGTATCTTATAACTCCATACTTACCCCAGCTCAGTTCCCGACAAAGAGGAAAGCAGACAGCATATCTGCTAAATAAGTCTTCTGGGAAAACAACCTTGTCAGTGGCTAAATTTCTTTTCCTGGCACTCAAGTGTCGGAAACGTATAACTGAATGCTTTGACGTGGGTTATCTGTGAGAGGTCTAGTACTGTGGCCCTACCTTACTTATGTACCCCCTATGATGTTAAAGTTTATAATTATTGTGTAATGTTTTAACTCTGACTATCGGTCGAATAAAGAAATTGATTGATTGGTTTTTCCTTCTTCTACTTGAGATAATATATTTACTGCAAGAGTCACTGACGGCTGTCTTCTGACTTCATTCCAGAGACTGTGGAGAAAATCCAAAGTCATAAGGAGAAGCCCACCACTGCTGCGGGTTTATTTCTTGACTCGATTGTAAATCTCACGGAAGAGGGATGGTTCCGTGGATTCTTGAATGCGTTGAATACAGCAGGTTTGAGTGTGTTGTAAAAATTTCAAGTTGCTTGATTGCGTGAGATGCATCTGTTAAAATTATTAGCCTTCCTGTACCCAACATTGGTTTAGCAAAATGGTGGTTTGTTTCTTTTTTTATATTACAATTCTTATTAGTTGTCAAGTGCAACAATCCAATAATGGCCTCGTTATAACAATACCAAACTCTGATAATGAGCTGAAAGAACCCTCTCCTCATTGGATCCTAGCAGTGCCGGATTTACGTATAAGCCAAACAAGCTATAGCTTAGGGCCCCACTCTCTTGGGGGCCCCCCAAAAAATTAAAGGAAAAAAACTGGATGTACATTTCCAAAATATAAGATAAAAAACAAATAAATTAAAACCTACATGCAGCAACAGTGTTTTGTGTTGTGTAGGCTCCTATGATGTACTGTATTTTTCGCCCCCTAGGGCGCACCTAGATTGGGGGGGGGGGAATAAAGAAAAAAAATTATTCCCCCCCCCCAGGCTGGGGCGGGGGAAGCCCGAGCTTCCCCCGACCCCAGCCCCCAGAACAGGCTGCTATCCGCAGGGATGCAGGCAGCTTTCCGCAAGCCGGGGGAGCCCGGCGGGAATTCCCGCGGGCTCCCAAGGCTTGCGGATAGCTTCCTGAAGCCTGGAGAGCGAGAGGGGTCGGTGCGCGCCGACCCCTCTCGCTCTCCAGCCTTCAGCGAAAGCCTGTATTCGCCCCATAGACACACACACATTTCCCCTTCATTTTTGGAGGGTAAAAAATGCGTCCTATAGGGCAAAAAATACAGTAAGTAATGGGCCCCGCCTGCTATCCTGCTCCCTAAAATATCACTGGTTTGCTCCTTTCTATATATAGGGTGCCTACATAAAATTTGTATTTTATGACAAAATCTGTATTTTTTAATAAAATACATATTTTGTAATGTGCAAATGGCTTTAGATACCTATTAGGTCCATAAATAACCATATAGCATATATTCAACACAAAAAACAGTGACAATTTGTTGTTGACAAAGGACAGCTGGACATATAAAGGGCCCCCATTACCTTCAGTAGCTTAGGGCCTCATCAAACCTAAATCCGGCCCTGGGTCCTGCCTGTGTCTACCTACTACTTTCAAAGAACTTGCTTGCAGCTGCCAAGGGTGATTTCTGCATGAGAGCAGGCCAGGCTATGTTCTCCTGGTCAGTTGGGCTCCTCTGTGAAATCCTCACTTCTATCTGACGTTAGCTTCAGCTAGATGCAGGACTTGGCGGTCACACGGTAGCTGCAGTGTGCTTTTGGAGATGGCCTATTTTACAAGCACACAGGCAACATTGTCTCTCCCCTTTTCTTTTCCTTGTTTTGCGGTACATGTGGCAAAAATAAGGGGATCTCTCTCAAAAGAGAATCTAGCCATTGCCCAGTGGTTGCGAGCGAGCATGGAACCAAGGCTGAAGCCAGACATATATTTAAAAAACACTGTGAAAATGGTTTTTTTTAAAAAAAAAACTTTTAAAATATATATTGAATTTGCCACTAGCTCACCATCGCCATCTAGTGTCACATTTGTATAATGCACTGAAAACGCACTGAAGATGTTATATTTGCTTCTCAGTCCCAAGTGTCTTGAATGCTTTATTCCTGACAAAGGAAAGAAGTTGTTGTTTGGTGGAGTCACACCTTTTCTTGGAAGTTTTATCCGAAGCTATACATTTCCTCCCCCTCTTGTTTCTAAAGGTTATACCGGCCTCTGTGAAGCCATTGAAAATTGGGATTTTGAGAAGATTCAGAAGCTGGAAGTTCACAGGAAGTTGCTGAATCGAATTCTGCCCTCTTTGAGGGAAATTGATCCAGCTCAGATACTACTCCACCTGAAGGATTGCCTCATACATGAGGAGTTCGAAGAAATTCGACAGGTATTACAGTGGTACCTCTACTTAGGCGCACCTCTGATTATGTTTCCTTTGGGATACGCATGCAGCAAACCCGGAAGTATTTCTGTGGGTTTCGCAGCATGCGCAAATGTGCTCTAGTGTGCCATGCGCAGAACAGGCACCTCCGGTTGCGAAAACCTCAGGATCCAACCAGAGCTCCAGAATAGATCTTGTCTGCAACCGGAAGTACCACTGTATTTCAGAACAGAAAATTCTTGGTAGGCAGAACTTATGGACCGCAATAAGCATGCCTTTATGTATAGCAGAATTGTGTCCCTCCAAGAAACACTTAAGGATGCGGGTGGTGCTGTGGGTTAAACCACTGAGCCTAGGACTTGCTGATCAGAAGGTCGGCGGTTCGAATCCCCACAACGGGGTGAGCTCCCATTGCTCGGTCCCTGCTCCTGCCAACCTAGCAGTTCGAAAGCACATCAAAGTGCAAGTAGATAAATAGGTACCACTCCGGCGGGAGGGTAAACGGCGTTTCCGTGCGCTGCTCTGGTTCGCCAGAAGCGGCTTAGTCATGCTGGCCACATGACTTGGAAGCTGTACGCTGGCTCCCTCGGCCAATAAAGCGAGATGAGCGCTGCAACCCCAGAGTCGGTCACGACTGGACCTAATGGACAGGGGTTCCTTTACCCTTTACCTTTAAGAAACACTTCTTCAGCCTTGAACTGATTTGTTTTTTAAAAATCAAATGAACCAGGGAATCGGGGTCCAAGCTTCCAAGGAGGAGGAGTGGCTTTGAGTCACAGAACCTCCCATTTTTGAGCTGTATTGCCACATGTTCTTCCCAGGAGCAACCCCACTGAACATAGTAAGACTTGTTTCTGAGTAGGCATGCTTAGGGTCATGTTGGAAATGTTTGAACTTGCACCTTGAAGTTGCAAGTAAACTTTATATTTGGACAACTTTTCTGCTGTACTTTATTGGAAGGAGAAAAATAATCATTTCCTTAGTAACAATTTAAACCATTTATTTAACAAAAACAATAACATTATAGCATATGTATCCATGTTTGTTAACTGATGTGGTTAAACATTAAAAAAAACAACTTAGACTGAGTTTTAGCACACATGAAAAACTTAAAATAAATCCTTATTTCCTATAGTCTTTGGACTATCACGTAACTTAAATAGAAAACTATCTTTAGAAAGATTTTCCTCCAAAAGCATTTTATTTTAAAAATCCAATTTAAATTGACCAAAAAAAAAAATCTGATTTTTTTATTATTATTATTTAAATCATTGATTTTTATCCACTCTGTTTAATTGCTACTTGGCCAGTGTAGAGTTATGAAGCAGACCTGAAAAACATTAAAATTGTTGTGGAGCAAGTACACATTCCAGCTAGTTGGAAGCATTCAGAGGAGTTGTGGAACCGAGTCGCCAAGGGGTGTGACCCATTGAGAGTTGCAGGGGCTGGATAGAGAGGTCTAGAGGCCTGCCTTTGATACCCCCACCCTTCCCCAGGCCTGATGATCCCAACCATGCTATAGAGGATGTACCAAATTTTTCGCTCTATAAGACGCACTTTTTCCCTCCTAAAAAGTAAGGGGAGATGTGTGTGCGTCTTATGGAGCGAATGCAGGCTGCGCAGCTATCGCTGAAGCCAGGACAGTAAGAGGGATTGCGAAAGCAGGGATCCCTCTTGCTGTTCTGACTTCTGGGATAGCCGTGCGAAGCCTCTTCAGAACAATGGGAGGAACACTCCCCCTGCCCTGAAGAGGCTTGGCATGGCTATCCCAGAAGCCAGAACAGCAAGAGGGATCGCTGTTTTGCTGTGTAGCGATCCCTCTTGCTGTTCTGACTTTGCTTTGCTGGAGAGGCACTGCGCAGCCTTCCCTCTCTGCACAGCGCCCCTTCAGTGAAGCGGGAGGAGAAACGGAGCCCCTTCCATTTCTCCTCCCGCTTTGCTGGAGCGGCGCTGCGCAGAGAGGGAAAGAATTTTTTTTTTCCTTGTTCTCTAAAACAGTGTTCCTCAACCTTGGGCCTCCAGCTGTTTTTGGACTACAACTCCCATCATCCCTTGCTAGCAAGACCAGTGGTCAAGGATGATGGGAATTGTAGTCGCAAAACAGCTGGAGGCCCAAGGTTGGGGAACACTGCTCTAAAACTAGGTGCGTCTTATGGTCGGGTGCGTCTTATAGGGGGAAAATACGGTATACTTGTTCTCTCTCTCATGCTAATAATTTGGACTTCTCTTGCAGGTTAAAAGGAATGAAGGCAATGCAGCGGGTATGAGGAAGCTTGTAGAATGCCTCTGTAGGTCGGATAAGGAAAACTGGCCCAAGACCTTCCAACTGGCGTTGGAGCAGGCTGAATTTTATGACCAAAGCGAACTGTGGAATTTGAATGAAGGTAACCGGGCAAGTGGTCGTTGGGCCAGCTTTAGCCCTTTTCCAGGCCTTCTCAAAATGGGGAGTTGACCCACATGCATGTTGAGGTGAGGATGTCTATGCCAGCTCACCCCACCCCACCCCAGTTCAAGACTTCTCTGCACATTTTGAAAGTCTGTCGCTGTCGCCACCAAAACAACCATGGTGCGAATGTTCGATGCCTTTTCTTTTACCCCATGTTCAGGTAGTGTCGATAACACCTGTGTGGAAATGAGAGACGAAGACGAGGGAGCCTGTGCTGTTGATATCAATATACAGTTTTCTGAAGAAGCCGAATCGGACAATATGAGCGCGAGTCCGGGTTCCTCGTCGTTGGGTAAGACCATCTGAAAACTGTGTTAGCATCCGTATAAGAATCTGCATCCTATATTTAAATAAATGTAGAAAGCTAAAAAAATTCTCATTAAAAGTTTTTGGATAACCCTATTAGTGTTCTTAATCACTTACAATTTTTTTTTAAATATTGTGTAAATTTACTCCAGTCTTTTTGGAACACTTGATCGTGCTGATTTTGGATTATTCCCGTCAGTTTCGCCAGTTCTGCAAAGTCCATCATTTTCATTGCCACTTTCTTTGTTGGTACTTCTTTTGATTCCATTTTTGGGCAAGAAGGGTTCTTGCCGCTGTTACATGATCAGGGTTTTTTTTGGGGGGGGGGTATCTCTTCACCTACTATACCCAGTTTTTTTAACAAAAGTGTTTTAAAACATTTTCTTTGACTCATTATATATCATTTCCCTGTAAGCTTTTACCTCTTTACAAGTCCACCACATATGGTAAAGGATACCTTCCTTTTCTTTACATTTCCAGCACTCGTTAGATCTTGTCCTGTACATTTTAGCAAGTTTTGATGGTGTTAAATACCATCGATACATCATTTTCATCACATTTTCTTTAAGTGCACCGCATGCAGTAAAATTAATACCTTCATTCCACAGCCTTTCCCAAGATTCTAACTGAATATTATATCCAAAATCTTTAGCCCATTGTATCATCACCCCTTTTATTACAGCCTTTAAACAGCTGTATATAAACGATTGTATATAAACGTCATATAGACTAAAAAATGTCATATAGACTAAAAAAGTAGAGGCGCAGGCCTGAAAATAATATTGGGATGGAGGGCCATGGCTGAGTGTTGCTTTAGCACTTGTAAGTTCAAGGTTTGTATCGTTACTTAAATAGATAACATGTCAGTTTTAAGAAGTGGCTTTTCCCAAAGTGCTTCTCTCTTGCTTGTGTTCCTAGGTCCTTGCCCCCGATCTGTTTATGTTCCAAAGGAGGCCAGAAGTTACCAGACTGAACTTGCCCGGCCTGCTCTCAGTGGCAAGCATACCATCATCTGTGCCCCTACTGGTAAGTTTATTAAATGGTAATAGCCAGCATTTGGATTGCAACGCATTTCACATGTTCAGATTGCTTCACAAATGTCACAGTCATTGCCAGAACACCAGGAAGAAGAGTCAAGACAACCAAATGTGGAGGAGTAGGTTATATTTATTAAATATAATAACGGTACCCCTGACCGTTAGGTCCAGTCACAGACGACTCTGGGGTTGCGCGCTCATCTCACTCTATAGGCCGAGGGAGCCGGTGTTTGTCGCCAGACAGCTTCCGGGTCATGTGGCCAGCATGACTAAGCCACTTCTGCCAAACCAAAGCAGCGCACAGAAATGCCGTTTACCCTCCCACCGGAGCAGTACCTATTTATCTACTTGCACTTTGACGTGCTTTTGAACTCCTAGGTGGGCAGGAGCTGGGACTGAACAACAGGAGCTCACCCCCGTCACAGGGATTCGAACTGCTGACCTTCTGATCGGCAAGCCCTAGGCTCTGTGGTTTAGACTACCCGTGCCACCCGCGTCCCATTAAATATAATAACTTGAACCGATAAACTAGTCAGAGTCAATCTGTGTAACCGGATCAACTAAAGTCCGGGCAGGTGTTCATTAATAGATGGGGGTAATTTCATCTGGGGCATAGAAACTGTGTGTGACTAAAGGATGCACACAACCCAATGCTGCCTCAGGTAAGTGTTCCATTATTTCTGAAATCTTCTCACCTGCCCGGACCACATGCCCACTAGCCAAATTGAAGGAGCAGCACTCCAACAAACATCACCCTACAGTATGGAATAGGCGGGGGGAAAGAAGACCCCGGTCCATTAGAGTATCCCCCCAAAAAATTCCTATTCTGCCCTTGGAAAACAGATGACTAGCCTGTAGGCTAGTGTGGGGCAGGGCAAGCTTAAATAGCTTGTCACCACCTCTCCCCATTGAGCGAAATCGCCCATTGGGCCATAACATTTCCCCCTGGGGAGATACCACCTCTCCTCTTCTTCCTGGGGAGGAGGGGTGTGGCAAATTTATCCCACCCACCCAAAAATGGTGGGAACGGCATTATTACAATAGCCTTAAAAGGCTCAAATTATCCCCATGTTCCAGCTGGGGAACTGAAGTTGTAAGTTCATGACCGTGTTGCTTCTTATTTATTTAATGGAGGGAATTTGAGCAGTATACAATCATTAAGATGTTTAAGCAGCTTACAAAAAATACTGGTTGGCTGGCATCTGTCTCGGGAGACGATGGATGACTGCACCTTGGGACCAAAGCCGTTTAGAGCGTCAAAGGTCAGCACCAACACTTTGAATTGTGCTCGGAAATGTACTGGAAATGTACATATCTGGATACGTCTGGGGTAGGAGCTGAAATTAGAAACTTGCCCTCTCGTAGTCCAAACTCTGAGCCAGGGGATCAGGTCCTCTGTTGGTACATACCATACAGTCATCTCTTAGGCAGGTGGTATGGAAGTTGCAGAAAGGTATAAGGCCAGTTTGGTTCATTCCAGGAGCAGTGAGGTGCTTTTGCTTTGCAAATCTATCCAACCAGCCCTGTCTTCTGCATTCTGTCTTCATAGGTTCTGGGAAGACTTTTGTGTCTATTATGATATGTGACCATCACCTCCGCAACATGCCTCCTGGACGGAAGGGGAAAGTGGTCTTCCTCACTACTAAAGTCCCAGTATATGAACAACAGAAGAAAGTCTTTGAGGAATATTTCAAGGGAAAGTACGACCTTAAGTCCACCTATGTAGTCATTGAGCCTTCTTGAACCCAAACGATTGGGAAAGAAAGGGTTTTTCTATATAGATAGATGCTTCCTAATCTTCTTTCCCGAGAAATGGGTGCCCTATCTCCTCCACCACCAGATGTCTTCCTACCTTCATTGCAAGGAAGAGTTTTATCTCTGTGTCAGATCTGCAATGCCTGGTCATGCATGGGGGAACCAATCCACACTTTAACTGGGCTCTGCTACCTAGGGTTGACATCGTCATTCAGCTGCTTGGTCCAGCGTCTGTCAAAACATCATATGAAGCCAGGAATCCTCCTGTATAGCAAGGGTTGAAAGCTACTGGTCCCCAAGCCCTGCGGCTGAGAGAAGGACACAGAGCTTCTCATTTGGACCATCTGCTATCACTGCAGATGACCAAGAAGAAGCACAGGCAGTCACCAGCGGCGGAAGCCACCGCATGGAACTGCCTGTGATTCCCAGCTTCCTTGCTGGCCCTTCCATGTGGCCTGTCTGCCTGCTCTGTAAAGCTCCTCTGAAGGATCGTGTCCATTTAAATGGTAGATGTCAAAAGGACAGAATGCACCGGTTCCGGTAAAACACGTGAGAGAAAATCCAGCAGGTGTTTTAATATACGGAGTATCGGAGCAAACCAAAAACTGTTGTTGTTCAGGTGGATTGAATGCTTTAAAAAAATCTTCAATCAAAGCCCTTCAGAGCAATCAAATGCTCAAACACAGGAGTGGCTTAGGAGAGGGAGTGGTATCTGCTTGGCCTCTTGGCAGTGGCATTGCCACCACTTCCTGGCGCTTTCACCGGTACCAGTGGCGTAGCCTCAGTTGCCAGTGCCCGGGGCAAGGCACAAAAGGGTCAGGCCACCAAGGCTCATGGGCCTGCTTCCTCGTTTGACGGCATGCCACCATGCTTGCGGCTGCCTGCTCCCATCCAAGGGGCTCTGGCAGCCCCAGGGCAGCAGTGACCCAGCACACACCACAGCGGAGCCAGCCGTGGTGCGAGAAGCGTGTGGCGCCAAAGGAGGGTGGGTGGCGAGATGGGGCTCTGCCCCAGGAGGGAAGGGACAGGCCAACTGCTCGCTCTCCACTCGCAGCCCACCCGGGTGCTCAGGAGCCACGGGTTGCCGGGCCGGAAAAGGGAGCCACCTCCAGTCTAGCGGCCCAGTTGTGCCCTTCAGAATTTGCGCCCAGGGCGATGGTTCCTGATGCCTTCCCCTCCCCCTCCCTCCTGGTGAGCAGCAGCAGTGCCACTGTGAAGAGGCCAAGTGTAAACTGCCAGCCCTCCCCACCAGCTGCTCCTGCTCAAGCCTTCGTTCTTCTAGTGTTTGCCATTGGTGAATTGTGGCCTGGTTCAGCTGTTCTTTGACCAGAAAGAGTCTCCTTGTGTTGGATGAGCAGGTGCAGACAGTATATATTTAATAATAATAATAATAATAACAACAACAACAACAACAACAACAACAACAACAACAACAACAACAGTAATAAAATTTTATTTATATCCCGCCCTTCCCGGTTCAAAAACCGGGCTCATGGCGGCTAACAACAAATTTAAAACACTTCAAAACATTTAATTATAAAAGCAGCATAAATTACAGTATAAAAACATGAATAATAATAAAAATCAAAAATCAATTAGATAATCCCCAGGGCTAGCTGGCTGAATTGGTCCTACTTGGGCCAGCAAGGAGGCCAGGGGAGAATTAGCTGTGGGGTCTCAGAGCGGGTGATCTTCATAAAAGGGGAGGGGGAGGGAAGGGAAGGGAAATAAAAGATCAGGCTGAATTCAAATTAAAGGCCAGGCGGAATAGCTATGTCTTACAGGCCCAACGGAAGGAGATTAAATCCTGAAGGGCCCTAGTCCTTAATTAATTAAATATTAATTAATTATTAATTAAATACCTGCCGCCTTTTGATTTTCCATACATCTTTCCCCTTGCAAATTTCTCCTGGGGGTGCCAAATTACAAAACGATAAAGCAAAAGGTGGAGTGGGGACTTGGGCACGTAGATCTTTCACACGGTGGTATTTTTTAACACCTTCTCATGTGTCTTCAAACCCGCTGAGTGCCCAAGGTGAGCTCCTAGTGTTATCAACGGCGTCTGTCTCCCACTCTCGCTTCCAGATTCAGTGTTGCAGGCCTGTGTGGGGAAAGCGCAGTGGGTACCCCTTCGGATATGGTTATCGAGGCGAACGATATCACCATCATGACGCCTCAGATTCTCGTGAATTGCCTCAACTACGGAGAGCAAGCTTCCCTCTCGTCGTTCACGCTGATGATTTTCGACGAGTGCCACAACACGACCGGGAATCACCCTTACAGCGTGTTGATGTCCAAGTACTTAGATCTTAAATTTGAGCAAGCCGCAACACCGCTACCTCAGGTGAGACGTGGTTCGGTCATGGAGAAGGTTTGGGAACGCAGGCCAAAACAATCAAAAAAGCTCAGAGCTTTTTCATGGGTCAACTATTAGAAGCTCAGAAGAATTACCGTATTTTTCACTCTATAACACGCACCTGACCATAACACGCACATCGTTTTTAGAGGAGGAAAACAAGGGAAAAAATTCTGAATGAAACAGTGGATATATCATTTTTGTGCTTCATGCTGTGGCCACAGACATGTGATCTGATGGTGAATTTGGGGTAGCTCAATGCAAAGATCCTGAGGATCCATGTGGATCCATGCTTTTTAACCACATTTTTGCACCATTGCAGCCCCAGGCAACAGTGGGTGTGTGATTTTTGGGGGGCAGGCTGCTATGTGATCTGATGGTGAATTTGGGGTGGCCCAATGCAAAGATCCTGAGGATCCATGTGGATCCGTGCTTTTTAACCACATTTTTGCACCATTGCAGCCCCAGGCAACAGTGGGTGTGTGATTTTGGGGGGGCAGGCTGCTATGTGATCTGATGGTGAATTTGGGGTGGCCCAATGCAAAGATCCTGAGGATCCATGTGGATCCATGCTTTGTAACTACATTTTAAGTGGGGAGTGAAGGAAAAACACAGAAGGGACAAGAGAGCGTTGTGCAGAGAAGCAGCTGGCTAAGAAAGCAGGAGAGGGATTTTACGGGAGGGAGGAAAGAAAGGCAAAAGTTTCCACAAACCGAAGCCAGCTTTCTCTCTCCTCCTGCATGTTTTCTGGCTGCCTGCGAGGAGCACAGAGAGGAATTACTAGAAGGAAAGACCTCTGCTTTCCCCTCTGCTTGCCTGGAGGGGAGGGGATTTGCCTGCTCTTTGTTCCGTTTGAGCAAACACAGCAACGAAACAGAGGAGGGTGGGCAGTAAGACCCTGAGGCAGAATGCAGGAAAGCTGCAACTTCCTCTTTTCAGGTTTCCCTCTCGGACACAACGCACGATTGATTTTTGCTGATTTTTGTTCCTGCGCTCCCCTAATCGGCTCCAGGGACCCCCCCCCCACATTCGCTCCATAACACGCACAGACATTTCCCCTTCCTTTTTAGAAGAAAAAATCTGCGTGTAATAGAGAGAAAAATACGGTACATCTGTCTGCCAGGGAAAGTCAGGATGGGTGAAGTCAAAACTAGGACTGGACGATAGATAGATGTTTTCAACATCACGATATATCACCAGCTAAACATTGCGATATACCACTATATCACGGGGTCTGAAATAAGGATGGAGCTATGTTGAGGCATTAAGGGACGCGGGTGGCACTGTGGGTTAAACCACAGAGCCTAGGATTTGCCGATCAGAAGGTCGGCGGTTCAAATCCCCGCGACAGGGTGAGCTCCCGTTGCTCGGTTCCTGCTCCTGCCAACCTAGCAGTTCGAAAGCACGTCAAAGTGCAAGTAGATAAATAGGTAGATTTTTGCATAACACCCACACACACACCATGATTTGCAATATATTGCCAGGTCAAAATTCATGAAACCGATATCACGCTATGGATTTCAAACCGGTTTTGGACAATATATCACCCACAATATATCACCCAATAGTCACAACTGCTTTTATAGGTCAGGCCCGGGGTCAAACGCTGCCCTTCAGCTTCTCTGTCTGGTCACAGAGACTCTCCTCAGACCATACCTTTCCATAGAATTACCTCACACCTTTCTTGAGTGTTTCTGCTTCCTTGAAATGTCACCTTGTCCTTTGACAGTGTCTCTCGCTTGCCTAGATGAAAGGGTGGGTGGGTGCGTGTAGAAGCTAGCCTAGTGTGCAAAGGTAAAATCTGCATTAACCGCCTCACCCAGTTTTGTCTCAGATACATAAGCTAGGTGCCAAATGGCTCCTTAAACCAAGGTTGCTCGTATGTATAAACAAGACATGCAGTTTATAGGGACTGAACTTGCCACAGTTTCCACAGTTGCAGGTGTGCAAATAAATCAAATGCAACATGTGCTCAGATTGTAGGACTGACGGCCTCCCTTGGAGTTGGCAGTGCCAAGAGCCTGGGTGAGACAGTGGAATACATTTGCAAGATCTGTGCCATGCTGAATGCCGAAGTTATATCGACAGTCAGAGAAAACATAAAGGACCTGGAGGAAGTTGTCTACAAGCCCCAAAAATGTTAGTACACATCTTAGCTGCTGTCTTTTTGAAGGAATGTAGCTTCCACCCATGCCCATTAGAAGAAGATGCCCATTAAAAGCTTCCCTAAATAGGGCTGCCTTCAGATGCCTTCTAAAAGTCAAGTTGTTGTTCTCTCTGACATCTAGTGGGAGAGCGTTCCACAGGGCAGGCACCACTACCGAGAAGGCCCTCTGCCTGGTTCCCTGTAACTTGGCTTCTCGCAGTAAGGGAACCACCAGAAGGCCCTCGGCGCTGACCTCAGTGTCTGGGCAGTACGATGGGGGTGGAGATGTCCCTTCAGGTATACTGGGCCGAGGCCATTTAGGGCTTTAAAGGTCAACACCAACACTTTGAATTGTGCTAGGAAACGTACTGGGAGCCAATGTAGGTCTTTCAAGACCGGTGTTATGTGGTCTCAGTGGCTGCTCCCAGTCCCCAGTCTAGCTGCCGCATTCTGGATTAGTTGTAGTTTCCAGGTCACCTTCAAAGGTAGCCCCACGTAGAGCGCATTGCAGTAGTCCAAGAGAGAGATAACTGGTTAGGATTGCACTGTTATTATTACCCCACCCATTTGTCTGGGTTGTTCCAGCCGCTGTGGCGAGCTTCAAACACACATGAAAACATAATAAAACATCAAACATTAAAAGCTTCCTGATATAGGTCTGCTTTCAGGTGTATTCTAAAAGCTGTATAGTTATTGAGCCCCTTGACAAGGTGGGCACCACTGCTGAGAAGGCCCTCTTCATGGTTCCCTGTAGTGCCAATGATTTTTTTGTCAATTTCCCTAAAAAAAAGGGGGAAACACATTTTTTTGGGGAAGACACAACTTTGTCCCTCCCCCCCCCAAAAAAAAAGCTCAATGGAAACTTTTTGAAATATGGCAACCCTAAGCTAAGGCCATTTTTACTTGTGATAATAGGATTGTGGTCTAATCTACCATGTCATCATTGATTCACTGGTATTGTACTTTCTCCAGTCTGCCAGTTGGACATGGGAAAGTACCTGTCAATTATGGCTTCTCTACATGCGTTGCGGGGGCTGGGCGATGCTTTCTAGCCACAAAGGCAAATTGAGATTGCATGTTGGTGTAAGAGAAAGTCCTCCCCATTTTTGAAAGAACACATTTTCTGTTGGGCTGAGGACCCAAGTAATCATGAATGGATGATCTCAGGTTCCAGGTAATAACATATTGCTAATGTTGGTTCTTCTTTACTGCAGTGACTTGCCTTGTGAAGAAACGTCCCCAAAACCGCTTTGTCACCATTATTGCAGACATGATGTCTGCAACTGAGAGCCTAGCAAGAAAACTCTATGCTATAGGTAAGGGCCTGGAGCAGGATTAGGGATGCCATTCCTCTGCTACATCTATATGTCTTTGGGACACTTATGTAATGTCTTTGAGGTAGTCACTGTTTTCCCAGCTTAATTATAATGATTATGTCACTTCTTCTTGTTGTGTTACCATCTCAAAGCAATTCACACAGAAGAAGATGATGATTATTATATTTACATCCCACCTTTTCCCAAGACCGGGAATCAAGGCAGCAACAAATAACATAGAAAAAGTTAAACTCTTAAAAAAGTTACATACATGCATACACATCTATCTATTTGTGCCTCTGGGGTGAAATCAAACCACGGTGTTAGCAACACCAGAGTGCCCGCCCCCTCAATTTATAACTATATCTTATCTATATCTATATATCTATATCTTATCTAAAGATTCACACACCGCAAGAGCACTGAGACTTAATGGATTAATTTCACTTTATAAACTATATAGTTCCTGTTTAGAAAGTGAATTCCATACCTAAGGTTACAAACACACAACATGCATTTAAAAGCAAATGTGTTCACCCAAAGAATCCTGGGAACTGGAGTTTACCACCCACAGAGCCACAATTTCAATCACCCTTAACAAACTACAGTTCCCAGGATTCTTTGGGGAAGTCATGCTTTGAAGGTACGCTGTGTATTCTCCCCGTGCCTCATTTACATGGATATCTTTTTATTGAGTTTGGCAACGGCATACCTGTTTTTCCCTCCCCTCACCCCGTCAGATGCTTTGTCTCACATTAAAAGTCGGTGTTTTGGAACCCAGAAATATGAGCAATGGATCGTTGATGTGCAGAAGAAATGCCGAGTGTTGCAGCTGCCAGACAAAGAGGAAGAAAGCCGCGTTTGCAAGGCTCTTTTTATTTACACAGAGCACCTTCGGGTGAGTAGCCACTCTTTCCTCAGAAAGCCAGCCATTTCCCCTCTGCTCTGCGTCCAGGAATGAACAGAGGGATTTGTGTTTAGCCTGTCTTATTTGGATTGATGTTACAATAGTCAATGATGGACTTCTACACTCAGTGGTCTTGAACCAAGATCACATATTCGTATCCTTGGGAGCCATTTTGTCGTTCTGTGGCAACTCTTTCCACTCAGTGAGTTATTACTCTTCACTGTCTTACCACACATACAATTCAGGCAGTGTTTTCTATTGGAGAAAATTACCAAGTTCATGTGGTGAGTTTGCATCCGTAAGCTACTTTAGGTGAGATGGGTTTAAAGTGGGCCTGGTTTGGCCGCCATTTTGTGTCATGCCAACCCCAAGAAACCTTACTAGACGCTTCTACAAACGTAGTCTGATCATCACAATTACTTTTCAAATAGTCTGTAAATTTACACCAGTCTTCTGTGAATTTCTTGTCCCGCAGATTTCGAATCCTTCCTGTTAGTTTATGTAGTTCTGCATAGTCCATTAATTTCATCCTCCATTCTTCTTTCGTCAGTAATTCCTCTTGCTTCCATTTTTGTGCCAATAATATTCTTGCTGCCATCGTTGCATATAAAAACAGCTTACATTCTTTTCTATTTATATCACTTCCTACAATGCCCAGTGCTTCTTTTTTTTATAAATGTATATTACAACATTTTTTTCATCTCATTATATATCATTTCCCAGAAGCTTTTAAGTTGTGGCCGTTTTCAACCTAGAATGTTGTTTGCCTGAGTCCATCTTACCACTCCTTATTTTAACCACAGCCTCTGGCACCACAATTAGCCTTGTGGGCAAAGCCTACATTTACTTTCCTTGCCTTCCGCACCACTGGAAGTTGTGTCGTTGAAGATTGTCCAGAAGGGAGCTTGCTGCCCTCAGTCTGAAAAATCTCCCCCCGCCTGTTTTCACCCCTAAGTTGAATTATTGATTTCAAAAGCGTTTGAATTTTCCTTTGCATCCAGAAATACAACGACGCCCTCATTATCAATGAAGATGCACGTACTCAAGATGCACTCGCTTACCTGAAGGAGTTCTTTAAGAATATCCGAAGTGGAGGCTTTGATGAAATAGAGGAGAAGCTGACTTTGGATTTTGAAGGTACTTCAAAGGAATAGCCAGGGCTTTTTTTTCACCCAGCACCTCTCAGTTGGGCGCCATTGCCATTCTAAGAGAATGAGGGAGGCGTTCATGAGGTGAGTTCCAGCACCTCTTTTTCTAGAAAAATGGCGCTGGTAATACCTCCTTTCCTGGTGGAGGTGTAGTAGCCAAGTAAATGCATTTGAAGTATAAGTTGGAAACAAGGAGCAAGTTCTCACTAATCTTGTATAGGTAAGGTAAGGTAAAGGTAAAGGACCCCTGGACAGTTAAGTCCCGTCAAAGGCGACTATGGGGTGCGGTGCCGAGGGAGCCGGCATTTGTCCACAGACAGCTTTCCGGGTCATGTGGCCAGCAGGACTAAACTGCTTCTGGTGCAACGGAATACCGTGATGGAAACCAGAGCGCACGGAAACACCATTTACCTTCCCACTGCAGCGGTATCTATTTATCTACTTGCACTGGCGTGCTTTCGAACTGCTAGGTTGGCAGGACCTCGGCAGAGCAATGGGAGCTCACCACCACAGATTCGAACCGCTGACCTTCTGATCAGCAAGCCCAAGAGGCTCAGTGGTTTAGACCACAGCGCCACAAGAAGTGAAAAAGAAACAGGAAGTAGCCAAGCTGCCTCAATCCTTTGCTGATGAAACTCTTAAAAGGTTGCTGAGATGATAAAACAAGATCACCTCATGGGTCCTGCCTGACGTTTTTGGGAGGAAAAAAAATATTTGTAAGTTGCTTCAGCTCAGGGCAGGATTTAGGTTTGATGAGGCCCTAAGCTACTGAAAGTAATGGGGCCCTTTATATGTCCAGCTGTCCTTTGTCAACCACAAATTGTCACTGTTTTTTGTGTTGAATATATCCTATATGGTAATTTATGGACCTAATAGGTATCTAAAGCCAGTTGCACATAACAAAATATGTATTTTATCAAAGTACATCCAGTTTTTTTCCCCTTTAATTTTTTTGGGGCCCCCCAAAAGCTATAGTTTGTTATCTTATACGTAAATTCAGCACTGCTTCAGCTAGTCCGGTTTTTTTTTACAAGCAAGTATTATAGAGAAGTGAAAGAAACTAGTGATGGTCTTGTGTACTAGATTCTGCCTTTTTCTTCGGGGGCGGGGGGGGGGGGTATGATCTCTCATATATCACACACACATGGAGATAAAACTTTTTTCTCTGCAGCTAAATTGCCAGAGCTGTGTAAAGATGCTCAGGATGAATCCAATGAAAATCCCAAACTGGAAAGGGTCACTTTTATTCTGGAAGAAGAATACCGCCTCAACCCGCAGACACGGACTATTCTCTTTGTGAAGACAAGGGCACTAGTAGCTGTAAGAGAACCTGTCTTAATAGCCCTAATGGGGCAATTGAAAATATCTTGTCTATTTATTCTGTTGTGCTTGGGCTGAAATATGAATCCATAACATTGGCTTCCTAGCCAGTAAGTTGTTTTTAAAAATAAATTAGCTATGCAGTAAAATAATCGTGACATGTCAACATAAAACACACCATCCAAAAATAATTTTGTTCTGCTGTCTCGTTTCATCAAGAGTAAAATGGCAAGGTTAGGAGTGAAGTTTTGGCTTCTCTCTGATTGAAAGGATGGATGAGTGCCAATCCAATGTGACATGAATGAGCAGCACTAGAAGGTCTCCCCTTCCTGTGTGTCTGGGAGGAGCAGTTTGGAAACTTGGAAGTTTTGATTACGCATAGCTTTCTATGCTGTCTGTATGGCTGGTTAAACAACCCATCTTAAGAAATTATGGTTTGTAGGTGGGTTATTTGAAACAAACAACAGCTGACATGTTTGTTTGGATGGCATAGCAAACCGTGGTTAGCAAACCATGGTTTGCTATGTCATCCACACAAACAAACCATGTTTAGCAAACCACGGTTAGCCAAAAGTTGAAACAGAAGCTTCTGGACTCCTGCCTGTGCCACAGGAGGGGAGAGGGAAGAATATGAACTTAGCTAGGCTCTTTCCCGTTTGTGAGCATCACACTGAATTGTGGTTCAGCATGATGTGTCCCGAGTGTGTCAGTGACATT
Source organism: Podarcis bocagei (assembly GCF_964188305.1). Lineage (NCBI taxonomy): Eukaryota > Metazoa > Chordata > Lepidosauria > Squamata > Lacertidae > Podarcis > Podarcis bocagei. The sequence continues at coordinate 20,741,649 of NC_138143.1, forward strand.
GGGCTTTCATGCAGCGTCACCAAAAGAGGACCTGTTGGAGAGGACCTTCTGAAACCGCCCAGAAGGTATATGCTTGAAAGCATAACTTCATTTCAATCCTAGGAGAGTTTTTCCTGTCCTACGTATTCAGTGCTCTGAATTTTTTTAAGATGGTGACTGGTTAGTGAGTTGAAAAGAATGCTGCGGATTCCTTACAGAATATCTGCCTCAAACTGTTGAGCATCTGTTTGTGTAGATATATGTGGGAGTGTGGCCTAAAGCTCAGTTGAATCAAAGACTGAGTGGAAAGAAATTCTTTGACCAATAAATTTTACAGGCATTGAAGAATTGGATAGAAGAGAACCCCCAACTTCAACACCTGAAGCCAGATGTATTGATGGGCCGTGGAAAAAGGAATCAGCAAACAGGTAAGGGAACTTTGTCTTTTACTAACTTCATTGAGACAATGCCAATTCAGAACACGACACTATTGAGAACGGTGAATAGCAATGCCTTTGTTAAGGGCAATGCCTGTGTTAATAGCTTTCATTCTGTGGATAATTTTTATTTTTCTTGGTCAACTTTTTTTTTTAAAGGTATGACACTCCCAAATCAAAAAGGTGTCTTGGACTCCTTCAAAACCGATGGGGACAGCAAGATGCTCATAGCTACATCTGTTGCCGATGAAGGGATAGATATTGCTCAGTGCAACCTTGTTCTTCTGTATGAATATACGGGCAACGTCATCAAAATGATACAAGTCCGAGGTAGGTGGTGTAATTATTCCATGGTCCATAGGCCATGGATGGTGTTCCAACTGAGAGTGAGCTTATACTGCCAATTTTGCGGCTGCACAATTCGCATCAGGTTATGCAAGCCTGGAAAGCAGGTGTTTCAAGAGTCTGTTTGTAGACATTGCCTCCATCATGGAACAAAAAATGAGCTTATTGATCCTGGCCATGGTTTTGTTTCTGATTTGCTTAATAGTTATTGCGTTCTTAAAGTGTTTAGAGCAGAGGTAGTTAATGGGGGGGACAAGGGGGGCGCTGTGGTCTAAACCACTGAGCCTCTTGGGCTTGCCGATCGGAAGGTCAGTGGTTCGAATCCCCACGACGGGGTGAGCTCCCATTGCTCGGTCCCTGCTCCTGCCCACCTAGTAGCTCAAAAGCACACCAGTGCAAGTAGATAAATAGGTGCCGCTCCGGCGGGAAGGTAAACGGCGTTTCCATGAGCTGCTCTGGTTTGCCAGAAGTGGCTTAGTCGTGCTGGCCACACGACCCGGAAGCTGTCTGTGGACAAATGCCGGCTCCCTCGGCCTATAGAGCGAGATGAACACCGCAACCCCAGAGTCGTCCACGACTGGACCTAATGGTCAGGGGTACCTTTATCTTTACCTTTTAGTCAATGTGGTGCCCTCTGGAAAGGCTGGACCCCAACTCCTAGCAATCACCAACATCTGGTACTACAGAAGCCAGCAAAATTAAGTCTCTACTTGGGCTGGGTTTCAACATCTGGTTTTCAGCATCATTATATATCACCAGCTAAACATCACAATATACCGATATATCATGGTGTCTGCAATAAGGATGGAGCTATGTGAAGCTTCAGGGTTTTTCCCACATCGTGATTTGTGCATTCATAGCATAGCAGACACACACACATCATAATTCGTGATATATTGCCAGGTCAAAAATAATGAAACTGATATCACGAAATGGACATCAAACTAGTTGTGGACGACATATTGCCCAGCCCTAGTCTCTGCCAGATTAGATTACAGTCTTAATAGGCAGGACGCAAAAGGAAGAGCAGCAAGTGCAGAGTGCAATGTGATCACTTTGTAAATGCAAGCATCTGGTAATCTAGCAAGTTAAACATTCTGGGCTAAACCTCCACTGGCCCCATGAAATGTCTGGGAATGTTTGCTGGAGGCAACCTGGAGGGTGGGGGATAGTGGGGCACTTGGAGAGACTGGAGTTCACCTTGCTCTACCAACTGAGCTATCCCAGGGCATGTCATGCTCACTCTCATGCCTAGGCTTTCCTGCCCTTCTTCCCCCTCAAAGTGAGTGTGGCAGCGGGTGTCCCTCCACCTTTCCTCGCTCTGTGGTTTCTAAACCTGTTTGTTCTGTGCCGCCTTCAGGACGCGGGAGAGCCAAAGATAGCAAGTGCATCCTTGTGACAAGCAAAAAAGAACAGGAGGAGAACGAGAAATATAACATCTTAAAAGAAGAGATGATGAACCAAGCCATCGAGAAAGTGCAGAAGTGGGATGAGGAGACATTTGCGCAGAAGGTGACTCCATTTTCATACTTTGCTTTCAAACAACAACAACAAATAAACCTATTGTTGGCCCCATGAGTGAGTTCTGGAGCTCAGAAGCAGAGTACCTGGGAGAAGGGCCATAGTTGGCAACGTTTCCCTTTTTTCAAGGGAAATTCCCTTATTCTGCATAGGATTCCTCGCAATGAAAGGGAAAAGTTGACAGCTATGGAGAAGGAAAGCACAAAGGCTCAGCGGCGGAGCAAGCCGATTGGGCGCCTGGGGCAGCGCACATGCCCTGCGCCCAGGGGCGGGGCCAGCCGCCCATGGGGAGGGGTGAGCCAGGGCAGGACACTCCACAGGGCCTCCAAGGAGTCTGCCTGCCTCCTCCCACTCGGCTGCCCTACAGCTTGTGGGGAGGCGGTGAGCAGACCGTTAGGGCAGTGTGAAGCTTACACGCGCTCAAGCCACTGTGTTTCTCCCAGGAGAGACGCGTGGCTCAGGCGTACTGCAGGCCCCGCAGTGAGTGCCGCTTGGCATTTTGTCACCCCCCTCAGTGGTGACACCCGGGGTGGCCCACCCCCACCGCACCCCCTTCCTCTGCCACTGCAAAGGCCTGCCTAAATTTTGAATGTCTTTTAAAAGCTTCCATGTGTGGAGTCAGAACCATTGGCCCATTTAGCACAGTTCTGGTCACACTGACGGGCAGGGTCTCTCCAGTAGGCCTAGGTGATAGTCTGGTTTTCAACATCCCAATATATCACACCAGTTTGGGAGACTATATTGATATATTACCCAGCCCTACTCTCCAAGGTTTTAGGCAGGAGACATTTCCAACTTGGCCTGGAGATCCACCTTGGGAGATTCAGGATGTAGCGTACTTTTCTGTGTATAAGACGAGGTTTTTGTATGTTAAAAGAATGTATAAAAACTGGGGTAATCTTATACACGGATTGTGCATAGGGGGAACGGGGGATTGGTTGCTGCCATGAGCAGGAGATTGTAAGTGACTACCCACTACACTACCCACTATCCATGGCTGCGTCAAGCGCTTTTGTTGATTGGCTGCTGCTGCAGCAATTGGGCGGGCTGCTGGTGGTGGGCTGTCAGACGATTGGTGGCTTCTGCATCATGTGTGATAGGAAGCGCTGTTCAGTTGTGTGAGTGGTTTTTGGCAATCCCCCCCCCCAAAAAAGCTCAACAACAATGGACAATTCTCCCCCCCCCCCAAAAAAAACCTCAACAACAATTTTCTTAATTCCAGGTCCCCAAAATACACAGAAAAATAGGGTAAATCGTGCTCTGCCCTATGGCCCTTCGTTGCGTCATTCCCTACATTGAAGTGTTCTGCCCTCTGCAATAATCATCAGCCTCCAGGAGTATTCCGGCTCCCCAGAGAAGTGGTTATCTCCTGCCCTCTGTTCTAACCACTCCTTTCCCCTTAGATAAGCGACTTGCAGAAGATACAAAAGAAAATTCAAGATTCCAAGAAGAAAGAGCCTCAGCCCAAGCTGGAGACGGGCAAGCGGAAATTGTTGTGCGGGAAGTGTAAAGCACATGCCTGTGACGTGGAAGATATCCGGGTGCTTGAGGTAAACTTACAGTGGGAATTCTTACGCATTATGCCTCACGGAGTGGGTTTTGTGTTGTTGTTTTAACCAATTTTGTCATTTATGGATGAGGGCATGGGTGGTGAATTTTTTGTCACTTGTGTTTCTTCTGCTCAAACTGTGCAGAATGCACAAGAAAGCACACATTTCCTACAAAAGAGACAGAAAACGTTTGATTCCCGAATATGCTAAAGCTATCCAATATTAGAAGCACCTTCAGCAACCTGTTGCCCTCCTACATTTTGGACTCCCAGGTACCCATCAGCCTTGGCCAATAGGCAGGGATGTTGGGAGTTGTAGCCCAGCCTTGGTTGGGTAGCACCCATTTTGGCTTCCGGTTGTAGTAGGATGCAAGTGAAATTCTGTGCACCAAATAAATGATATAATCTTTGTGTGTTTTTGCCCGGGTCCCTTGCTGTGAAAAGCAGGCTCTATCTCATGTGCCCAAATGCTTTGAGGGGAAAACAAAAGGGATCCTATGCCTTTGTAAAAATGGATGACCATTTTAGTCAAATGACAAATGTAACCACAGCGGCTCTGTGGCTCATCTATACAGTGGTGCCCCGCAAGACGAATGCCTCGCAAGACAGAAAACTCGCTAGACAAAAGAGTTTTCCGTTTTGGAGGTGCTTCGCAAAACAAATTTCCTATGGGCTTGATTCGCAAGACGACAATGTCTTGCGAGTTCCTGCTGGTTTTTTTCCTCCCCCCCCCTTTTTCTAAGCCGCTTATCAGCTGATCCGATCAGCGGATAAGCCGCTAATAGGGCTAATCCGCTAATCCTTCAATGGGCTTGCTTCGCAAGACGAAAAAACCGCTAGACGAAGAGAATCACAGAACGGATTCTTTTCGTCTTGCGAGGCACTACTGTATTGCTAAATTGCGAGTGAGGTGTGGCTTCTGCATATTTGTGATCAGATGGAGACATGGAGTAAGATTCTCAAGCAGGGCAAACGTGGTGAATAGAATACACTGAAGTCCAGTGCCGAGGGCCTTCTGGCGGTTCCCTCTCTGCGAGAAGCCAAGTTACAGGGAACCAGGCAGAGGGCCTTCAGTAGTGGCACCTGCCCTGTGGAACGCCCTCCCACCAGATGTCAAAGAGAAAAATAACTACCAAATAAATTTTATTATTATTTTTATTATTATTATTTATTTATACCCCGCCCATCTGGCTGGATTTCCCCAGCCACTCTGGGCGGCTTCCAACAAAACACTAAAATACAATAGTCTATTAAACATTTAAAGCTTCCCTAAACAGGGCTGCCTTTAGATGTCTTCTAAAAGTTTGGTAGTTATTTTTCTCTTTGACATCTGGTGGGAGGGTGTTCCACAGGGCGGGCGCCACTACCGAGAAGGCCCTCAGAAGTGGCCTTGGCAGCCTGCTTGGGAGAACAGAGTGGTGTGTTTGTATGTGCGAGCGCACACATACACACAAGCCTATTGTGCAAAGGTACTATTGGTTGCTGTGCCCACTTTTGTCTCTAGCCTTGCCAACCTACGCAGCCTGTCCTGTTGGACCTCAGGGTGTTGCCCAGAAGGGAATGTGGCTCTTTGGGTGAAAACATTTCCCCACCTTTGTGCAAAGGCAAACCCCGTAAAAATATGGTTGCCATGTTTCAAGAAGTAAAATTCAGTTGTTGAGCTTCTTTTCCCCCCTCTCTTTTTTGGGGGACATTACGAAAACGTTTTTGCTGCTTTTCACTCAAGGTGCAGACTATGCCTGTGTAGAACTAGTCCTAAATCTGGGCCGAATGTTCATGTAACTTGTACGTTTTTCTTCTAGGTAGCTCACCACACTGTCATAGATAAGAACTTCAGGAACCGGTATACAACAAGGCCTCATAGCAAACCCGTCCACTGGGGTCACTTTGAGAAAAAAAGCAAGATATACTGCAGCGATGCCAAGTGCCAGCATGACTGGGGCATCGCAGTGAAGTACAAGGCATTTGAGGACATACCCATCATAAAAATCGAGAGCTTTTCGGTATACGACATGGTCAAGGGGAAGCAGGATTATTTCCGGAAATGGAAAGACGTTAATTTTGCGCTGAAAGAATTTGATATTAAAGAAATGTCCAATTAAAATGCAGAACGGGCCAAGCTACTTGTGGAACCTTTGTTCTGAACGAACAAACAGGCACCTTCCATTTTTACAGCTTTTAAAGGGGAAGGCTAACATTGAGTGCATTTGCTGTTAATAGCATTAAACTCTGCGTTTTATCATTGCAATTACTGTAGAAGCTTCATTTGACGTATTTTGTACTTTAGCGCTCTTAGGTGTTAGTCAGCATTGCTTGATCAAATGCCATTCTGCAAAACCTTTGAAAGAAAGAAAGAAAGAAAGAAAGAAAGAAAGAAAGAAAGAAAGAAAAAGAACAAAAACTTGGTGGGTTGATTGGAATCTTAACGGTATTTACCACATGCACATTGAAGTTCTTAAATAGATTAAACCTCTCTCCCAGTCACATCTGTCGTGTGTGGCACTCTCTGTGATGGCTTGACAACTTCGTGCACATGCTGGAAACTGTAGCTGTTGCCTTACAAAGTTCACACAGAAGCATAATATTGCTTACTTTAATTCGCCTGTGGAAACAACTCAGAGGCTATTAAGAAAAAGGATAACAAGAAGAAGATTGAAAGATGGGACTGGTGAACACTAAAAGCAGCAGAAATATGAGATGATTGGACCCTACTGAACTCGAAGCATGGGAACTCCCAACAAAAAATTATAATTTGGCAAAATATTTGGACTATATGATATGTACAGTGGTGCCCGGCAAGACGAATGCCTCGCAAGACAGAAAACTCGCTAGACGAAAGAGTTTTCCGTTTTGGAGGTGCTTCGCAAAACGAATCTCCTATGGGCTTGCTTCGCAAGACGACAATGTCTTGCGAGTTCCTGATGGTTTTTTCCCCCCTCCCCCCCTTTGTCTAAGCCGCTAAGCCGCTTATCAGCTGATCCGATCAGCAGATAAGCCGCTAAAAGACGCTAATAGCGCTAATCCTTCAATGGGCTTGCTTCGCAAGACGAAAAAAACCGCTAGACGAAGAGAATCACAGAACGGATTCTTTTCGTCTTGCGAGGCACCACTGTATTGGTAAAATTTGGAATAATTAATGTGATATGATTGGATTGTTAAATGGAAAACTTAATAAAAATTATTATTATTTTTAAAAAGGAAACTGTAGCTGTTGCAGCTGTTAGGAAGATAATGTTGTGATTATATCTGCATTTTCTTCTTCCAATAAGGGCAAGGAGGCATAAATGATAGTACAGCCTTTGTTTGTAACTAGTCCATAATAAGGTAGGTTGGATTCCAAGGCAGCAAACGACCTTGGGCAAAAAACATTAACTCATGCATGCAAAAAGGTTTCAAGTTCTCTACACTCCTTGTTCCAAATGCCGTCCTCGAGCTACTGTCAAGTCTTTCAAATAACAGAAATTCTTAAAAATTAGTTAATTAAAGCCACTTTAAACCCATTCAGTCTGCGGCATGATTATTGCTCCAGGAATGTTAAGCTCTTTGTAGGTAAATGTGCTATCTAGGAGGGATCAGACCAGTCTTAGTATTTGGCCATTTTGACTTAATGGATCATTCAGAATGCTACTCCTAACCAAAAACATGATTCACTGTACCTTAGGGACTTCTATTTCAACCAAATAACAAATAGATGTTACAACAGGAAGTCTCAAATCCGAAGTACAGTGGTACCTCGGTTTACAAACTTAATCCGTTCCAGAAGTCTGTTCTTAAACCGAGGCGCGCTTTCCCTAATTAGCCTTCCACCACCAGTGCCCTTCAACCGTTCAGATTCCATTCGTAGACCGAGGTAAAGTTCACTTAACCGGAACACTACTTCCTGTTTTGCGGAGTTGGTATACTGAATAAGTTCGTAAACAAGGCTGTTCTTAAACCGAGGTACCACTGTAAAACTATTTTCTGTCAGGAAATGAATACAGATTTGAGTTGCATTTTGCAATCAGTAAGTTTTAGGAGAAATTTAAAAACATTCAGGTCTACCCAGGCATTTGATGGTTGAAAGTCCTGTCCTTGGCACCCCTGAAATTACTAGTTTTAAGAGGAGGTGATTCTTTTTGGAAGGTTTAATTGCATTGCTTTAGTATCAACATGGTTGCTGCGCTAGACTCCTTTGGAGGAAGTTGTGGGATAGATATTTAATAACTATGGCAGCTGTAACATGGATATAAACCCAATTTTCATTGGCACAAAATTGGAAGGGTTTTTTGTGTGTGGAAACACTACTCGTTCAATATCATGCCACTGAAAAACTCTGTTTATATTTTGAACCGGCCTATACACACTGCTTAGTAAACTTAAGCTCAGAAACCAAAATCCACAATATATAAAAACAGGCTTTTAAAAAAGAGAGAGAGGTGGAAACAGTTTTTTTGAAAATAGATTAAATTTTATTATAAATGGTCTTTCATTCTCCCTGCACCTCACACATGATCACAGAAGGAGAGAGCACTCACCCTCTCAGATATAAGAGCTAAGCCATTTAATAATTTTAGCAGTATTAGATTTTCAAGGGAAATGATTAACTCTTTCAACAGATATGAGACCATCATACTTGATAATTTCATCTCTCAGGCACATGGAACAAAAAACAACTGTCTGTTACTATGCGAAATATTGAAGAAGCTAAGGGTAAGCCCTGTGTTAATCAGAATTTCTTATTCTACTCACCCACACAAAATAAGGTACTGGAGGCAGGATGAGGTCAATGGTGGTCGGGTGGTCAAGGCATCTAGGCTCTCATTCTAATGGTTGTAAAAAATACCACCTTGAAACACAACCAACACAGGTTTTAGACAATATTTGTGTAGCTTCCCCACAATTACTGTGAATTTCTCATCACGAAAAGGCAGATTTCATGATAACTGGACAGTGGCACAGTCGCATTTTGAGACTAGGCGGCCATTTTGCGAATCATATAGTTCAAGATGCCGCCATTACGGAAATAGGTGAGCTCCACGTCCGTGTCAAACCTCATGGTGGCTTGGAAGGTTTTCCCTGTATCCAGCTGTTGAAAGGAGAAAGAGAGAGACATATAAAGTATCAGCAAACAGTGCTCAATATCTCCCTTTCAAAAGAAAAAAGGTATGTGGGCCACACCACGATTTCAAACCCTTGCCTCTTGCAGCCCAGTTGAGATGTAGCAATCCTAGTTCAGACTGGGAACAAGCTATGTGCCCCCCCTTGGCCCCCCCTTACATGCCTTGGTTGAGGGCAAAGCAATCCTTTTTCCTTAAGCCAATTTCCATGTTCCAGCTGATTAAAGAAACTAAGCTTGAAAGCTCTCCCCAACCCAGACCCTCCAGGCTCAACGATGATGCCCAACGATGAAGCAACTGCCCAACACGTGATCTAGCTCAGTCGGTAGAGCATGAGACTCTTGATTCCAAGGTCATGGGTTTGAGTCCCACGTTGGGCAAAAAGATTCCCCCCGGGGTCCCTTCCAACTCTACAATTCCATGATTCTACCCATTCGTACTAGGTAAAGGTAAAGGGACCCCTGGCTGTTAGCTCCAGTCATGGACGACTCTGGGGTTGCGGTGCTCATCTCGCTTTACTGGCCGAGGGAGCCGGCGTACAGCTTCTGGGTCATGTGGCCACCATGACTAAGCCACTTCTGGCGAACCAGAGCAGCGCACAGAAATGCCGTTTACCTTCCCACCACAGTGGTACCTATTTATCTACTTGCACTTTGACGTGCTTCCGAACTGCTAGGTTGGCAGGAGCAGGGACCGGGCAATGGGAGCTCACCCCATTCGGGGATTCGAAACCCACAGCGCCACCCATGTACTACACCTCCCCATAATAAATAGTAACAATTTTAAGGCTCCGATCTTTCCGCTCTAGCCTCCATAGTATGAGGAAGCTGTGACTTTTCTGATCAAATAAGGTTAAAGGTAAAGGACTCTTAAGTCCAGTCAAAGGCGACAGTGGGGCTGCGGTGCTCATCTCACTTTTGAGTGGAGGGAGCCGGCCCTTGTGCGCAGACAGCTTTCCGGGTCATGTGGCCAGCATGACTAAACCACTTCTGCCGCAACGGGACACCATGACAGAAAGCAGAGCACATGGAAACGTTGTTTACCTTCTCACCGCAGTACCTATTTATCTACTTGCACTGGTGTGTTTTTGAACTGTTAGGTTGGCAGGAACTAGGACAGAGCAATGGGAACTCACCTTCCGATCGGCTCAGTGGTTAGACCACAGTGCCACCCGCATCCCTTGATCAAATAAACACAGCACTGTTCATGCGTGATGCAGAAGTGGCAATCAAACTTGTGGGACTTGGGGCCCCACTTGGTATACTTTAAGGTGACATGATATCAATGGGCTTATTGCCTACACCACATCGTTGCCCATGGAATCTCTTACTTTGATCTGGATGTTCATTCTGGGCACTATCGACTCGGGAATGATGATTGTGTAGCGTTCCCTCCCCGTCAGCCCAAGACTATCAGCATCCTCGCCAGGCAAATACTGCAGAGGAATCACTCCCATTCCCACGAGATTACTGCGGTGGATCCGCTCGTAGCTCTCTGCGAGGACAGCTTTGATGCCCTGAAAAACACACAAAGAGAGAAAGCACATGGGTAACAACCACGTATGCATTAGATGACTGGCGGGTGTAGCCACTGGGTCTGACGGTGGCCTCTGATGGCTGAGACACTAGTTGGGGACTGGCCCTGAATCCATCAAATAAATAATAATAATAATAATAATAATAATAATAATAATAATAATAATAATAATAATATTATTATTATTATTATTATTATTATTATTATTATTATTATTATTATTATTATTAATACCCCGCCCATCTGGCTGGGTCCCCCCAGCCACTCTGAGCGGCCTCCAACAAAACACCAAAATACAATAACCTATTAAACATTAAAAGTTTCCCTAAACAGGGCTGCCTTTAGATGTCTTCTAAAAGTTTGGTAGTTATTTTTCTCTTTGACAACTGGTAGGAGGGCGTTCCACAGGGCGGACGCCACTACAGAGAAGGCCCTCTGCCTGGTTCCCTGTAACTTGGCTTCTCACAGTGAGGGAACCACTAGAAGGCCCTTGGAGCTGGACCTCAGTGTCCAGGCAGAATGATGGAGGTGGAGACGCTCCTTCAGGTATACTGGACCGAGGCCGTTTAGGGCTTTAAAGGCCAGCACCAACACTTTGAATTGTGCTCGGAAACGTACTGGAAGCCAGTGTAGGTCTTTCAAGACCGGCGTTATATGGTCTCGGTGGCCGTTCCCAGCCACCAGTCTAGCTGCCGCATTCTGGATTAATTGTAGTTTCTGGGTCACCTTCAAAGGTAGCCCCACGTAGAGCACATTGCAGTAGTCCAAGCAAGAGATAACCAGAGCATGCACCACTCTGGCAAGACAGATCCCAGGCTGATTCTCCCTGCCCTTGGAACACCCATTTTGAGGTCTCCTGCATGTTTGAGGGAAGAAGAGAGATTGGACGCACCCAGCAGGTGCTTAGCTGGCAGGAGGCTCGCCCAGTGCCCCCCCCCACCCCCACCCCAAAACTTGCATAAGGGTTTTCATCTTTGTCTTGCTTGGTTAACCTAAAGCAGGCATGTCCAACTCCCAAGAGACTGCAATCTACTCCCACTATAAAAAACGGCAGTGATCTACCCATTGGATTGAGGGGGTTTTTTTGGGGGGGGAGGAGGTTTTACCAAAGTTGTCGAACTTTACCCAGGGGCAGGGTGTCCTAAAGCATGACTGACCTAAAGCATTTGCAAATATATCTTTTACTTCCAGTTTGTGCATTGTGACCGATTGCAAAGTTCTCTTGGGTAAAGTTCTCAACAGGCATTTATAAACCAGTTTCCAAAATGCCACTAACTGCCATTATATATTCATTTAACACACACACACACACCCCAGAATTTAAGATCAAATTTAAATCCAGCCTTGCATTTGCAGAGTTCAAAAAGTTAGTTGGATACTGCAGTTCAAACAAAACTTTTTGTTCCTTATCTTCTCTTTGGCAGCAAGCATTTCAGAACCACGGATAGCAATGAGATACAGTGGGCGCTCAGGTTGCGAACGTGATCTGGGCGGGAGGCACATTTGCAACCTGCAGCTTTCACAACCGGCAGCGCAGAGTCTGCACACGCGTAGATTGTGATGCGGCACTTCTGCGCATGCGGAAAGCGCGATTTAGTGCTTCTGCGCATGCGCGACCGCCAAAACCTGGAAGTAACCCGTTCCGGTACTTCCGGGTTTCGGCGGGTCTGCAACCCAAAAAAACACAACCTGAAGCATCTGTAACCTGAGGTATGACTGTACTGTTATGGGAAGGTTTCGAGGCTGCCATTTTTCAAAATGCCAAGATCGGATATGGCCAAACTTTGGTGTAATATTTAGCTGTGGGGCATTGCTTGCAGCAGACAGCTGAACACAGGACACCCCCCTTCGCCATCCCAAACGCAGACCACTCACCAGCAGAAAAGGCCCTTTCGCAGCCCAGTCTCGGGAGCTCCCAGAGCCATACTCCTTGCCAGCCAGCACAATAAGTGGGAGGCCTGCTTGCTGGTACCTCTCGGAAGCATCAAACACGTCGAGCTGTAAGCACACAGGGCAACTGATGACCATGGGAAGAGCAATGAAACACTGCCCAACACTTTCACGCCTAAAGCAAACCGAGCCTCATAAAGCACCCAATGATTTGGAGGTGAAAAATAATGCAATATAAAAATACTGTTCATTGCAGAATTAAGTAGCAGGGTTAAGTCACATCACGAAAAGCCAAGAAAGCAAAAGTTATTTGAGGTGCTTAGTTGGCTGCGTGGAACCCTGAACACATAGGCTTTCCCTTCAAAGAAGAAGCATACCGTATTTTTTGCTCCATAAGACGCACTTTTTCCCTCCTAAAAAGTAAGGGGAAATGTGTGTGTGTCTTATGGAGCAAATGCAGGGAGGGAGGCAGGCAGGAAAAGCCACCAAGAGCCGCACAAAAGCTCCGTGTGCCTCTTGCGGGCTTTTCCCCAGGAAGGAGAAGGGACTGACGCGGCTAGTCAGTCCCTTCTCCCTCCTCGTAGAAAAGCCCGCAGGAGCCGCAAGCTCCTTAAAGGCTGCACGGCTCCTGTGGGCTTTTGTGGGAGGTGGGGGAATTGCCATAGCCGCGTGCAGCCTCTCCGGCCGGAGAGGTTGCGCGCGGCTAAAGACGCCAAGACAGAGAGTGGGATCCATCCGGCCGCAGAGGCTGCGCGTGGCGATGGCACAAGCCAAGACAACCAGCGGGATGGATCCCGCTCGCTGTCTTGGCTTCTTTGCTCTTTGGGGCGGGAGGGGGGGGGACCTGGGAAGCTCTGGGAGAAGCGGACAGGCTGCATGCTTGATTTCCGCCTCTAAAAACTAGGTGCACCTTATGGTCCAGTATGCCTTATGGAGCAAAAAATATGGTGATTCGAGTCTCCCTCCACGTACCATTCCTGTACATGGAGGGCTAAAAGTGAGAAAGCTTTAAAGCACTGGTGAGCAACCATGAAGCCCCCACCCACCTTTCGAAGCTGTTGCGTTCTTCGATCGCATCATTTCCTGTACATTTCCCGTCCCCTTCCTTGACCCTCTTGACTGTGCATTTAGAATAGCAACACACTAAAGCCAGAAAGGAATCCCTCTCACTTGATTTCCATAACATTAGCTATACTGATCAGCTGTAGTACCCCCTCCCCCCAAAAAACACCTCTGTATACTTATTTGAATGCAACTCCATCAAACCCAGTGGGGATTATTTCTGAATTAGCCCGTACAGGATTGGCAACATTAATGTGATACGGCTAAAGTGTGGTCTTTATTCCACACACTGGTTAATCCAGAACACATTTTGCATCTGGCTCCACCTACTCCTGGCATGTCCTCCCCACAACAGATTACTCCCCAGGGGAAATGGCCCTCAAGAGATAAAAAGCTTGCCTACACCCAGCACTTTTTTTCAGCCAGAACTTAGTTCTGACACCTCTCAGGTGGCTGTCCTTGCCATTTTAAGAGAACGAGACAAGTTTGTGGTGAGTTCCAACACCCCTTTTTCTAGAAAAATAGCACTGCCTACCCCTGTGTTTAAAACGGGTGGTCATCCTGTTCCAAACAGCCCCGAGGGGGGATGCAGACAAGAATACTCACAGTTTCATCAGACGGGAAGTGGATAGTTTGTGGGGCCTGCTTGTTGAGAAATTTGTTCAGGAGGCGTATGTTTGCAAACGTTCCCCTAGCCATGACTGCATCGTTGCCCCGGCGCGAACCGTACGAGTTGAACTCTCTGGGAGTTAGGCTAGCAAGACAAAAAGAAGACAATCCTCAGATTTATGAGCTAGAAGGCTGCACAGTTAACTAAAAGGAACCCGAAACGTTCACTTCTGCAACTTGTGACCAGGGTGACTCAGTTTTTTTATTTCTGGCTTTCAAAAACACCTCCCTCAGCAGCCTGTGCAGACAGTTTAACCCAACATCATCATCATCATCATAACAATAATAATAATAATTTATTGTTTATACCCCGCCCATCTGACTGGGTTTCCCCAGCCACTCTGAGCGGCTTCCAACAAAGTATTAAAATACAGTAGTATGTTAAACATTAAAAGCTTCGCTAAAGGGGGCTGCCTTCAGATGTGGATCAGGGTGCCCCCCCCCCTGGATTTTTGAACCGCGATTTGAACCCGGATCAGCCGATGGCCAGTGTGAAGGGAGGATGGGAGCTGAAGTCCAAAAAGAACCTGGAGTGCCGCAGCTTATTACGGAACAGAGAAGTCAGTTAAGCGGAATGGGAGGGAAGTGAGGGGGGAATCATAGAACTGTCAAGTTGTAAAGGCCACAGGGAGGTCATCTAATCCAATCCCTTGCAATGCAGGAATCTTTTGCCCAAAGTAGGACTTGAACCCACAACCTTGAGATTAAGAGTCTCATGCTCTACCAACTAAGCTAGGGAAATGATAACACTAGGTCTTTGAACCTCCTGATGTTGAAATACAACTCCTATCACCCTTGCCCATTGGCTATTCTTGCTGGAGCAGATGGATGTTGATCTAAGGACATCTTATCTAAGGACACACACAGAGAGAAGCTTCTATGCTTGACTCACCCTCTGCTGGTTAAATAACGAGCAGCTGGGCTGTTTCTTGCTATGTTCCCAGCAGGAGAGATATGATCCGTGGTCACAGAGTCACCAAGGTTGAGCAGGACGTAGGCGTCAACTATGGATTTCAGTGGCGGGAGCTCCAAAGTCTGAGAGAACACCACACAAAAGTAGTTATTTAAAAACAAACACATGGGTGTGTTTTTCAAGAGTCAGCTGTACAAATTTGCAACTGCTACCTTCATCCAAACTATTAAAAAAAACCCTTGATAGGCTTGATCTAATCTGGAAAGCCAAACTAGGTGTGATGGCTCGCTTTCCTGCTCAAGGTGTTTTTCAGAAATATACCATATTTTTCACTCTATAGGACGCACCTTTCCCCCTCCAAAAATGAAGGGGGAAAGTCTGTGCATCCTATGGAGCGAATGCAGGCTTTCGCTGAAGCCTGGAGAGCGAGAGGGGTCGGTGCGCACTGACCCCTCTCACGTTTCAGGCTTCAGGAAGCTATCCGCAAGCCTGCGGAGCCCGGCGGGAACACCCGCTGGGCTCCGCAGGCTTGTGGATAGCTGCCTGCAGCCCGAAGCCCGGGGAGCGCGGCGCTGTGCATCCCGGGCTTCGGGCAGCTCTCCGCAAGCCTGCAGAGCCCGGCGGCAGTTCCCGACGGGCTCCCAAGGCTTGCGAATAGCAGCCTGCTGTCCCCAAAGCCAAAACAGCGAGACGGGGCGCTGCACAGCCCTCCGTCTCACTGTTCCAGCTTCGGGATGGCTGCGCAAAGCCTCTGCAGGGCTTCACCCCGCCGCCCTGTGGAGGCTACAAAGCATGTCCCTGAAGCCTCAAGCCTTTGGAGTGCAGCTGCACTCCAAAGGCTTTAGGGATCTTTGAGGCTGGCGGTGGGGGAAAGCAGTGCTTCCCCCCACCACCAGCCCCACAAGCTGGGGGGGGCAGCGGCAAGGCCTGCTCTTGAACGCACATTGAACGCACCTTGTTTTTGAGGGGGAGAACAAGGGGGGGGGAAATTCCCCTATTCTCCCCCTCCTATGGTCCAGTGCATCCAATAGAGCGAAAAATACGGTATTTGTGCAGAAAGTGGACAGATGCACCGCCTCTGTTTCGGATGGTTAGGGTGCAAGTGCCATTGCTTATGTAGCCTTTATGGCATTGTCCATAGACAACAGGAAGGTATCAGCAGGAACCTCAAGGTTTGCAGAAAAACAAACCTATCTTTATTGGGGTGCGGAGGGCAGAATGCTATGGGTGGCTCAGTGCGGACTGAGCATGTTGAAAATGCTGACTTGACTGTTGGGGGTTAACAACAGAACATAGTGTCTGGAATCTAGAGCAGTAGGACCCCACAAAACAACATTTTGTTGCAGCGCTCACTGGAAAGACCGCATTTTTATATTGTCGTAACCTGCCCTGGGAGCTTATGGTGAAGGGCAGGGAAGAAGTAAAATGAATTATGTGGCCTCAGAATGGGGCTACTCAACACAGCCTGACTCATGTGCTGTTCTTAAGCATGAGCATAACTACAGAATAGGGCTCTCTTGAGGCATGAGATTTGTACTTAAAAGTGCATTTCAAAGCATTCTTGGAGAAAGACAGTCTGCAAGGCTTCTATTATTCTATTCTATTCTATTCTATTCTATTCTATTCTATTCTATTCTATTCTATTATTCTATTCTATTCTATTCTACTAGCCAACAGGGGGAGAAAGTCCTTCTCAATCTGGCCAGTAAAATCTACCCAAATAAACAAAGGGAAGTGAGACACACTTACCAGATTTTCAAAAAATGGAGGTGATTTAATATATGTGGATTTGGGGTCCCAAGCATATAGCTTGTCTGCTGGAACATCTAATGCATTCCAAGCTTTGTTTACTGTCTGCAAAATAGAAGAGGAAAAAGTATAGAAAACAAACCTTTATAGGGTGCAACATTTTAAATATATACCTTCCAGTATGTAAAAAGTGGGCTAAACAGGCTCTCTAATACAGGCTGGGAAAACCTGAACCACAGTTGCCTGGAAATCTGCTTGATAACCCTCAGCAAATACAGCAGAGAGCTAGAATCTTAGGATCACCAAAGCCATTTTGCTGTGAGCTCTGCTTCTGAGGAGCAACTGCCTCTTTTTTCATGTGAATTGCGACAGTCCAAACTAAGTTCCTTGGATTCACAGACTGTCACTATTTTTTTCTAGAAGGACTGGAGCGCATACTGAAAACTGAGCTTTGCACAATTGAAGGAGTGCAAAGAGCTCTGTCGCCCCAGTGCAACAAATCCATTTTATGAAAGGCGAAACACTACCAGCCTTTTTGCAGGTAGGAAAGTGATGGGGAAATCCATTGTAAAGTGTAGGGTGAGTAATGAGTAATAAGTAATATGAGTAATATGAGTAATATGAGTAATAAATGAGTAATAGGAAGATGTATGCACAACCCTCAAATCAGGATGAATGTTCATTGTTGTAAAACTGCCCTGTAAGCAAATCAGAACAGATGCTTAATAAATAAGTCTATTATTTGCATAAGCTTTGTGCAAGCAAATCAGAGTGAATGCTCAATGAACAGATTGTCTGGAGAAGTCTAAAATCCTTTCTCCTATTCAGAATCAGTCCAGCCATTTCTCCCCAGAGATGCCCTCACCCAAGTAATTAGCAGTAAAAAACACCATCTGGCTGTGCTGGGCTTCCAGAGGGCAAAGATGGTGTTAACAGTTTGCAAGGACGGGCAAAAAATGCCCTACTCAGCAAGAGAACATTAGCTCAATATTGCTCCATGTTTTTTGTTTTCGTTCCTTGAGGCAACCTTGAAGTAAATTAGGGCTGGGGATACTCCCTACTAATAAAGTAAAATAAAAGGAAATGGAAAATCCAAATCCCTCACCATGAACAATTTATTCCTGCGGCTTGCAGAAATCACACACTTTTACACAATTCTGCCATTTTAACTATTTGGGAACATTTATTCTGGGTTGTTAATGACAGGGAGGAAGAAGGAAGCCCTGTAATACTATAATATTAATGAAAGTCAAAGGAATTTGAAGCCGGAACCCAATCTTGCATTCTGCACCTGTATAATATTTGTTAACAACACTTTATTGTAGTCATGGGCAGACATTAACCCGAGGAACCAATCTTCCTACAATTAAAATGGGAATTACATTAAACATCTATACAAAACATTTAGGCAAAGCATGTATTTATAACGTATTTAGAACATCTGCTGAGATCGAAAGCCGTAAATAATGCCAATGCTCTATGTATTAACACCACGTTACCTCTATTTTCTGGTAGACCTCTTTAAACATCCCTGGAATGACATACTGGCGCTCAACAGCTTGGATCTCATCCCTCATAGGCCAAATGTCTCTTAAAAAGATCTTCTTCCCTTGTGCGTTTACACCTGTAAGAAAGTAAAGTACGCAGGCTATAAACTAGGGAGAAAGCATTCCAAAAATGTTGTGTGTACACTGCACACGGCCACTTCAATAAACACCTACATTTCTTGGAAGCTTGATATGGATTTGGCATATGGAAGGTAAACAAGACCCATTAAAACACAGACACTCTTATGGATCCTGACCTTTAAAGTAAATTACATAAAAAGTGCTTCGCAGACTGGAGCCAGAGGAATTGACATATCATCTCTTCCTCTATGTACTTGCCTGTGCCCTGAGATAATAAACAGAGACCTTTCTCAGAGTGCCCCACCAGCTGGGAAACCACAGGTAGTGATGAAGAAAGCGCCTCCTCGGCTCTTGGTACCTGGGTTTTGCTCTCTGATAATATTATTTTGCTGCCTTTTTTATTATTTTTTTAGTAATTGTTCTGAGCGCTGTTTTTGTATTGTATTTGTTGATTTTGTGATTTCGCCTTTTGTTATTTCTTCGCATAGCACCCGGAGAACAGCAGCCACTGAGCAACTAATCAAAGCTGGTTGTTGTTGTTTAGTCGTTTAGTCGTGTCCAGCTCTTTCTGACCCCCTGGACCAGAGCACGCCAGGCACTCCTGTCTTCCACTGCCTCCCGCAGTTTGGTCAAGCTCATGCTGGTAGCTGCGAGAGCACTGTCCAACCATCTCGTCCTCTGTCGTCCCCTTCTCCTTGTGCCCTCCATCTTTCCCAACATCAGGGTTTTTTTCAGGGAGTCTTCTCTTCTCATGAGGTGGCCAAAGTCTTGGAGCCTCAGCTTCACGATCTGTCCTTCCAGTGAGCACTCAGGGCTGATTTCCTTAAGAATGGAGAGGTTTGATCTTCTTGCAGTCCATGGGACTCTCAAGAGTCTCCTCCAGCACCAGATTTCAAAAGCATCAATTCTTCGGCGATCAGCCTTCTTTATGGTCCAGCTCTCACTTCCATACATCACTACTGGGAAAACCATAGCTTTAACTATACGGACCTTTGTTGGCAAGGTGATGTCTCTGCTTTTTAAGATGCTGTCTAGGTTTGCCATCACCTTTCTCCCAAGGAGCAGGCGTCTTTTAATTTCGTGGCTGCTCTCACCATCTGCAGTGATCATGGAGCCCAAGAAAGTAAAATCTCTCACTGCCTCCATTTCTTCCTCTTCTATTTGCCAGGAGGTGATGAGCCCAGTGGCCATGATCTTTGTTTTTTTGATGTTGAGCTTCAGACCATATTTTTGCTCTCCTCTTTCACCCTCATTAAAAGGTTCTTTAATTCCTCCTCACTTTCTGCCATCAAGGTTGTGTCATCTGCATATCTGAGGTTGTTGATATTTCTGCCGGCAATCTTAATTCCGGCTAGGGATTCATCCAGCCCAGCCTTTCGCATGATCAAAACTGGTAGATACACAAAATTAAAAGGGTTCGTTATTCCCCAAGCGATGCCTTACCTAGAGGTTCCTTCTCAAAGTCAATCCTTATGGTTCCCGCAATGGCATATGCTATTACCAATGGTGGGGAGGCAAGGTAATTGGCACGAGTATTGGGGTGGACACGGCCCTCAAAGTTTCTGTTTCCAGAGAGGACGCCCACAGCTACAAGGTCTCCCTGTGAAGAGGGGAAGAAGGGTACAGGATAACACATTTACAAATGCTACAGCTTCTACTTTCTCACAGCTAGAAGACCTGGGAATGGGGAGGGAAAGAGGATATCATTGAGCTGTGCTCACAGTTCCCGCGAAAGCCCAACAAGGGCTTTCATGAGCTCTGGATCTGAAGCCGAGTAGCGGGGTCACAAATATTCAGCTTCCATCAGAGTGAGACTGAAAAATCCCTAGACTAATTGGTCTATTGAACAAAGTCGGATACAGTGGTACCTCAGGTTAAGTATTTAATTCGTTCCGGAGGTCTGTTCTTAACCTGAAACTGTTCTTAACCTGAAGCACCACTTTAGCTAATGGGGCCTCCTGCTGCTGCCGCACCACCGGAGCATGATTTCTGTTCTCATCCTGAAGCAAAGTTCTTACCCTGAAGCATTATTTCTGGATTAGCAGAGTCTGTAACCTGAAGCGTATGTAACCTGAAGTGTATGTAAACTGAGGTACCACTGAAAATGTAAAATGTAGAAAAACAGACGCCTTCCGAGAACACACACAATGTCCACTGCAAAAGCCTTCTATTCTGTTTGCTGCTAGCCACCAGCAATGCATTTTTTTTAAATAAATAAATACAAGTTCCACTGCTATTTCACTTGTGCCTAAATCCTACAGACACAAAACCTGGACATGTGTCAATTAATTTTTATTACGGTGAAAAGACCAGATGACAAAAATAACAACAAAAACAAAAACAACAATTTGCTTGCTTGTAGCCAAGCAGGTGGCGCGGTGGTGTAAATCACAGAGCCTAGGGCTTGCCGATCAGAAGGCTGGCAGTTCGAGGACTTCCGGGTTAGCGCGATCAGCAAATGGCGGATTCCCTCCAAGCTCCGGAGGGAATCGGCTCCGTGGAAGACGGGTCCTGCTGCGGCGGCGGCGCGGGGACCCTCAGAAACCACAGGCGCGGAAGCCTGTGGACCTGGTGACTCGGCGGGCACCATTTGCGCCCTCCCGGACCCGCAAAGAAGCCTTTTTAAAGGCTTCGGAGCGGGTGACGGAGAGTGGCGTGGTGCTGTGAGTGGATCGCTTCTTCTACGGAGTGAAGCCGCGAGCCATGGCCGGAGAGCGCTGACTTCTTCCTTGAATATTTCGGCTGCAAAAGTAACAACCCATGAGTAGTACGGAAATTGGACTTAAAATCCTTCTTTTAAATTCGGCACGACCGGGGGATGCGTTAAAAGGAAGTCCGCCCCCTGTTTTGTAGACAATTTAAAGCAAGAATTGGATAACTAAGGTCGAGAGACCACTTTTCTCTTTGCGAGATAAAAGTCATTAATTCCACGATTTGGCACTATAAGTATTCTGCTGGAGGAGAAGAACTGATTTTAAGGAGCTGAGGTGCAACCCCCCGGGATCCGGGAGTGATCCGCGAGAGAGCCTGCTGAGGAGATATAAAGAGTTTGACAGTTGTCAAACGAGCTGTCAAAGTTAGAAGAATTCGCCTTCTGTTATTTCTGCTGGTTATTTTTGATACATTTGACTTGAAGCCGTTGAAAATAAAGAAAAAATAAGAACAAAGTAACTAGACTGTTGGAGAAAGAATATTAAGTAACCAGAACCCCTCTAGAGGGGGTTCTGAGACATTACAATGGCTGCAGATGGAAAATTACAGGCTGAGCTGGAAAGAATGTTCTTTCTCGTGGGAAAATTACAAGAACAGAGTGTAACTCTGGCTACAGATGTTTTGACTTTGAAATTGAAAGTAAATAATCTTGTTGATGGCGCCAAGGACTTGACTCAAGAAAATTCTGCAGTTGAACAAAAAGAGATACGTGTAGACTTAAAGGAGTGGGAAGGAGGAGCTGAAATGTTGCAGGTGAAAAAGGACAACCAGAGGCCTGTAAAAATGGATTACAAAGAAAACAAGACTTGGATGATGAAAATTTGGTTTGAACTTGAGAATGAAGATTGGAGGAGTCTCCCCATGGGGAGATCGGAAGACCTATGGACCACAAATTTGAGCAAGGTGAAAGTTGGAGCTTTTGGGACATTTGGGACATTTGGACTTAAAAGGAACAAGAAACATGATTCGGGCTCCACTTTTGAATACGGAGGTCTGGTTGGAAGAAATGTAGACCCCATTGGGACAGAGCTTCTCCGAGATTCGATGTTTACTATAAAAGACTACCAACAAAACCGGCAGAGAGGGACTGAAAGAGATTTAAGGGCCTCGAACGTGAGGGATCCGGGTTGAGAGTTGATAGATTGATGGATACTTTTTGAGGATCGAAACTGGGAAAGGGGGGGGCGAGAGTTTTGGAACCCAAAGGGTGTATAATTATATGTTGTTTTCTGTTATTTTGTATTGTAAATAATATAAAAATTGGGAAATCTGTGGAAGGGAAATGGGGTCGACCTTAGAAAAGTATGTAAAGGATGTGTATTTTGGTCTAATTGAGGTTTATAAGTCAAATTTGGTTAACTAAGAAGAATTAAGTAAAATATTAATAAGGTAAAGGTGGGAGATAAGAACTTGCTGAGTGAATTATTGGAGTTGGGATGCAGGAGGGGGAGGTGTGGGGAAGTCAGGGAAAGTGGTTAAGAAATTAGGGATTTGAAATTATATGTGTTTGTCTTTGTGTCTGTATGTTTACGTTGTGTATTGTCTGTGTTCGTGTAAATTTTGAAAACCCAATAAAAATTTTATTTAAAAAAAAACACACAAAAACAGAAGGCTGGCGGTTCGAATCCCAGCGACGGGGTGAGCTCCTGTTGCTCGGTCCCTGCTCCTGCCAACCTAGCAGTTCGAAAGCATGTCAAAGTGCAAGTAGACAAATAGGTACAGCTCCGGCAGGAAGGTAAACGGCGTTTCCGTGCGCTGCTCTGGTTCACCAGAAGCGGCTTAGTCATGCTGGCCACTAAACCCAGTAAACCCAGAGTCGTCCGTGACTGGACTTAAACCGTCCCTTTACCTTTTAGCCATTTGTAACCAAAATGGAAGTCTGTATTTGACATCTCTAACAGCAGAATATGGGGCACAAGACTTGACTTACCTGAGTAATGGCTTCGACAACTGGTTCTGGCAGAGGCCCACTGTTGCCAATGCATGTCATACATCCATAACCTACCACATCAAACCTGCAGACAGCATGAAACAGGTTCTGTATTTGATGGATATATACACATATGCATATTAACTATAAAGCATACTGTTTGCCAAAAAAAAGAAGAAGATCACAGTAGGATATGCTTGTGCAGGCAGAACACCTGCAATAGTGCAATGTTGAATTCCACCCTCTGTGGTCAATGTTTCTGCTGGAAAAATCACAACCACTCTATGTGTCCATCTCAGGCCTAGTTTGCATGAATGGAAAATCAGTTGGGTCACCGTAAAAAAAAAAAAAAATCTCGCCTAGACTCCCTTCACATTACAGGTGGGAGTCGAACATTCAAGGAGTTTTGTAGCCTACTCTCCTCTCTGATATGCTGCTTTTGTTAAGCACAGGAAAGAGAAGGAGGGTTTTGTGTTGTTTGTTTGTTTAATGAGTATTAATCATGAGACACTTCACTGCATTTGCCACCTCACCTGCCATTTTTATACAGTAGGGCTTAATTACATCTCAACTGCAGTGAAGATGGTACAGTGGACGCTCGGGTTGCAAACATGATCCGTGCGGGAAGCATGTTCACAACCTGCTGCGTCTGCACACGCACGGTCGCAATTCGGCGCTTCTGTGCATGTGCAAGCGCCGAAACCCGGAAGTAACCCTTTCCGTTACTTCCGGGTTTGGCGCAGTGCGCAACCCGAAATCACACAACCCAAAGCGTCTGTAACCCGAGGTAAGACTGGATATATACTGGAAAATGAGCGGCCTCGTCTTTCTTCCCTTTTTAAAATTAATTACTAAGGAACCAAAACAATAACAAAACAATAACAAATTTGGCGGCCAGATCGCTCACTGGGGCAAGACGGTTTGTGCATACGACTCCACTCCCGGCCCGGCTGCACTGGCTGCTAATTAGTTTCCGGGCCCAATTCAAAGTGCTGGTTTTGAGCTTTAAAGCCTTAACTTGCCCAGGACTGCAATACTTCAAGGACTCCCTCTCCCCATAGGAACCGACCCAGACCCTGCATTCATCATCTGAAGCCCTTCTTCATGTGCCTCTTCTGCAAAGGTCCGGAGGGTGGCAATACAAGCCTTTTCGGGGGGGGTATTGTTTTTGTTTGTTGTTATGTTTATGTTATGTGTTTTTGTGTTTTTTATATTGTAAACCACCCTGTGAGCTTCAGATGAAGGGAAGTATATAAATTTAATAATTAATAATAATAATATTACAGTGGTACCTCGGTTGACAGACTTAATCTGTTCCGGACGTCCGTTCTTAAACCGAAACCGTTCTTAAATCGAGGTGGGCTTTCCCTAATGAGGCCTCCTGCCGCCGGTACCCTTCCACCATTTGGATTCCATTCTTAGACTGAGTTAAAGTTCTCAAACCGGGACACTATTGCAGAGTTTGTAAACCGAATCGTTCTTAAACCAGACTGTTCTTAAACCGAGGTACCACTGTACTTTCAAGACTGCAACCTGAATGTTGGCAACTGAATGACCCTTGAATATTACAGCAACCTTTATAAGCAGGAAAGGAGAACCTGTGGCTTTTCCAGGTGATAGAACTACATCTCCAATCATCCCCAACCACTGTCCAATTCTGGCTGGGGCTGATGTGATTTGGAGTCCAACAACATGTGGTTTCCCCCAAGTACAGTGGTGCCTCGCAAGATGAAATTAATTCGTTCCGCGAGTTTTTCCGTCTAGCGAATTTTTTGTCTTGCGAAGCACGGTGTCGGAAAAGTTTTGGAAAAGCTTCAAAAATCACCAAAAACCTCAAAAAAGGCTACCACACCGCGTTCTATGAGTTGCTCCTCGAAGTCAAGTCGCAACTGTATTAACGGTGTTAAGAAAAAGGAAACAAACTTGCAAAAAACGCAAGACGTTTTCGTCTTGCGAAGCAAGCCCATAGGGAAATTCTTCTTGCCAAGCAGCTCAAAAACCGCAAAACCCTTTCGTCTAGCGAGTTTTTCGTCTTGCGAGGCATTCGTCTTGTGGGGCACCACTGTATTCCAGGCTGCTTTGCTTTTCTCAACCCCGTGTTTTTAGCTGCGATTTTGTTTATTTTCTAGTTACAGCCAACAGTTAAAACGAATACTTAACATAAGCTTTTTCACCCAAGGAGCAAGTATCAAACATTAATTACGAGAGTGTCGACTGAGCTCTCCAACAACAAAAGTGAATATAACCTAACCTCTTACCCTAGTTGAACAAGGTAAGGCAAGACACCACTCTCTCTCAGATAGTATGTAACGACCCCACTTCCAGGAGACAGGCTAGTTTTAATGTATGGCTTCACGGTCAGTCCAGCTTCTACAGCTTTCTTTGCAAGCAATCCTGAAAAAATATCCAAAGTCAATGGATGTCTCAGACCACTTGTTCCAGCTGAGTATTATGGGGTGGGGAATCCCCTCTAGACACTGATGGGCTCCAACTCCCATCAGCACTAGCTTGTGTGGCCAATGGTCAGGAACGATGGGAGTGGTGGACATTTATTTATACATACCATCTATGTAATACAGTCATACCTTGGAAGTCAAACGGAATCCGTTCTGGAAGTCTGTTCGACTTCCAAAACATTCGGAAGCCAAGTCCAGGTTATGATTGGCTGCAGGAAGTTCCTGCAGCCAATCGGAAGCCCCGTTGGATGATCAGCTTTCAAAAATAGTTTACAAACCAGAACAGTCACTTCCAGGTTTGTGGCGTTTGGGAGTGAAAACGTTTGAGAACTAAGCTGTTCAAAAAGCAAGGTACGACTGTATGTGGTCTTACAAAATCATATAGGTGCAGGCATGTCTGGCTCCATGCTGCATTTAAATCATAGTATATTATTTAAAGCTATCACTAGAAGAGGATGACATTGATTAAATTTGTTACCAGCCCGGCTCAAGCCACAGGGTGGGTTGTAACAACTTGAAATTCGGAATTCAGAACATTTACAGTTGCAGGAAGAAGGTGGGCTCCGAAAACACACATCTCAGGTGTCAAAGGCCTTGGTAAAGATTTGCATCTGCCTAAGGTATTATAGTAAAGTCTAGGAACAAGCTCCCCTGGAATCATCGCACTGGACTTCAACCATATTTAAGCTTGCTTTTATAACTGCCCTTTCCTATACCTAGTTTCATAGAATCATAGAACTGTAGTGTTGGAAGGGACCACGAGGGCAGCGGCATAGCGTGGGTTGTCAGCACCCGGGGCAAGGCAAGTAATTTGCACCCCCTAACCCGGGGCAAGGCAAGTCATTTGCGCCCCCTAACTCAGGGCAAGGCAAGTAATTTGCGCCCCCTAACCCCTAACTTGCCGCCGCTGCCAGCTTCTTCTTGCTGCTGCCTGGGCTGGTCTGGTGTGGTTCTCTCCCGCGCTCAGCGCTGCGCTGGGCGGCCGCTGCACTGTCCCTCCCCCAGATAGTCCCTCGCTCTCTCTCCGCACTGCACGCCTGGCACCCACCCCCTCCACAGTGGGTGGCGACCCAGCGGCTTGGATCGGATTTGCACAGCCAGCACTGCAGTGAGAGAGAGTGAGTGAGCCAGGTAGGGGCAGAGAGCTGCAAGTGCGAGCGCCCCCCCCAAATGTTGCGCCCGGTGCGGCCGGCACCCCCTGCACCACCCACGCTACGCCACTGCACGAGGGTCATCTAGTCCAACCCCCTGCAAGGCAGGAATTTTTTTGCCCAATCTGGGGCTCAAACCCACGGCCTTGAGGCTAAGAGTCTTATGCTCTACCGAGAGAGCTATTTTGTAGGGTGATGTTGCACCCTCACTCTCTCAACAGGAGACAAAGGGGGGAAAGGCTCATACACAATGGAAGTGTGGCTGTGCCTATCTGCTTGGACACAATTGCTATTTACACCAAGGTAGCCAAATGATTGGGATGTGGGTGGCGCTGTGGGTTAAACCACAGAGCCTAGGGCCTTGCCGATCAGAAGGTCGGCGGTTTGAATCCCCGCGACAGGGTGAGCTCCCATTGCTCGGTCCCTGCTTCTGCCAACCTAGCAGTTCAAAAGCATGTCAAAGTGCAAGTAGATAAATAGGTACCACTCCAGAGGGAAGGTAAACGGCATTTCCATGCACCGCTCTGGTTCACCAGAAGCAGCTTAGTCATGCTGGCTACATGACCCGGAAGCTGTACGCCGGCTCCCTCGGCCAATAAAGCAAGATGAGCGCTGCAACCCCAGAGTTGGTCATGACTGGACCTAATGGTCAGGGATCCCTTTACCTTTACCTAGCCAAATAATTGACAAATTCCACCACGACCCTCCCTCTAGCTCCAGAGGCCCAAACGAAAACAGAGACAAGACAGCATTGCTAATCAGTTATGCCAGCTTATGTAAGAAGGCTTTGAGGGTCCCTTCCCTCTTGAAAAGCACATAAATGCATGTGTAATTTAATGACACACGAAAGGATGAGACACACTTACCAGCTCCCAGCATAACCGAAGGATTACTTGTGTTGGTGCAGCTAGTAATGGCAGCAATCACCACCGAGCCATGTGTAAGTTCGAACTCCTTATCGTTGTAAACAAATTTCACTTGGCTGTTATGCTGGTCAGGGGCAATTTGGAAGCCTTTAAACCCTTGCTACAAGGAAGAGGGGACAAGGAAAAAGAACTATTATTTTGAATCACGGTAGCAGAGAAAAGGCCCAAGGAGAGCGAAACAGACAGTTCTACAGCAGCCATTTTGGTCAGGGCAAAGATGCTCAAGGCAGATTTGCCTTTTCAAAGTTTAGAAAGAGAACAAGTGAGACCTGCCACAAAGCATACTGCAAGGTGGAATGCTGGTGTGATTAGCATTCCATCAAACATCCATGTATTCTTCCAGGGTATTCCATTCTATTCCTTGTCGGTTTCCCATCCCACAACCAAGAGACAAATCTGCATCCTGTGCCCATTTAAGTTCTACAAACCTCAAGATTCCCCCCAAGCCCATTGATCCTTCATTCTTGTTCGTTGATAGTTGGTGATGCTGTTTTGTGTACGGAAGGAGGAGCAACTCATTATTGGAACATATGATGCTTTGAACTGGCAGAAAAACCATATACGTTCACTGCACCACATGTATCAAAACACTCTGCGTGTTAACTTGAAAAGGGAACTGTGCTGTTGAAATCCATTTGTCCAGCTGTACAGTAGGGTTACTCTATTAGGGTTCTGCTAGGCAATATTTCACCAAGCATTCAGGAAAGTCTCTTTGCATTCTGACTATAATGAAGCACTCTGCTGACTTCAGAATGGTTCGGGCTTTGGCAGATGAAAAGATCCTGCAATTAATCAGCTGGTAAAGCCAGGTATATTGTCTTAGACAGAAAAAAAGTCTAGTCTTTTGCGCAAATGCTGATGAATTGTCCCTCTGAAATTTCTGCCTATCTCCTATATAGTCAGAAACAAAATAATTCTAACCAAAATTCCATGCGGGGTTGGAGAGAGAAGGGAATGAGTTTCTCATTATCAGCAGCCAATTCCCAAAAGTTTGTGCACAAAAGAAAAATTGGGAAAGTCTAGACTAGGCAAAGGAAGGTCTTTGTAACCACAAATGAACAGCGGAAGCAGCACTTGAATGAAATCCGTTTCACTGGCACAAGAGGGGCCAAACTCTTTACTTATTTGCCTATTCATAAAAAAGCAGACAACCTAAACTACAATGGACAAAATGAGCATGTTGTCCAAAAACAAACAACAACTAGGGGATTCAGTGGGCAGGTTCCTCAAGTGGAATTGGTTAGGGACTACCAGGCCAAAGAGTATAGAAATTCTGAGCTCTAAAAGCAAGTCTGAAGCAATTAAAGTTTCTGAATGAAAGAGGAAGAAAGAAAATGAATCTCAGCTGGAGAAGAAAAAAAGCCATTACTTTAGCTCCCAGGCAGTTCTCAAAATCCTTCTTCATTTCAGAGACCACGACCTTGTCCTGTGGTCTTTTAGGGCCACTGCAACATGGAGCAACTGTTTGCAGATCCAACTCCACAATCTATTTAAGAAAAGAGAGAGAGATTGGGTAAACAAGATGCAATTTTCAAAACTGCCTGTGAGTTCCCCCCACATAGGACTGAATTGAAGCCATTAACTTATATGGGAAAGAGTAAAATGGTGGACTCCCAGGGAACGCTGCAACATTGCTGGCATTATTCTCTACTCTGAATTACCCCAGTCGTTCATAATCAAGCCAGGGGTCTAGTTCCTGGTCATCCTAAAATCATAAATTTGCAGTCTCACATATAGATATAGATATGTCATTAACCATGTCAATATCAGTTCTTAAAATGATAAATACTTTAAAGCAATGGTTCTCAAACATGGTCCAAGAGTTCCATTCAGGTGGTCTGTGGAGAGGCTAAGGAATATTCAAGAATATCTTTGCTTTGTCCTGCACTGGATTTACTTATTTTTTCTGACAGGGGAGATCAAGGCCGTCTTGGAAAGGGACAGATTACCCAAAAGGCTAACAGTGACCTAGTCTAGGGCATATGATATTCCTAATAGAGAGTTGGAGCCTTCTATTACTTTTCCTCTAAATATTTGCTAGTTAAAGGGGTCCTTATCAGCAGCCTGACTTAGGGTCTGGTGGCTTTTATCACAGAAAACAGTGATTTGGGGTGGGAGGACAGAAGAGATCTATATATGGTTGTGGGCAATGCAGATTTTTCAGATGCTCCCGACAAGCATGAAGGAATGGCTTGTAGAGGCACCAGGTTGCCTGCATGGGTATTTCCATACAGCAAAGGATAGCTCTTACGGAGACAGGATCTGCAATTCTAAATCCCCTGGAGGCTTTAGACAAGGTTTGGGGAAGCCTGTGGCCCTCCTAGACTACAACTCCCATCATCCCTGATCATTAGTCATGCTAGCTGTGGCTGATGGGAACTGGAGTGTGCCACAGCTTCTCATTCCCTGCTTTAGGAGGAGGAGGAGGAGTTTGGATTTGATATCCCGCCTTTCACTCCCCTTCAGGAGTCTCAAAGCGGCTAACATTCTCCTTTCCCTTCCTCCCCCACAACAAACACTCTGTGAGGTGAGTGGGGCTGAGAGACTTCACAGAAGTGTGACTGGCCCAAGGTCACCCAGTAGCTGCATGTGGAGGAGCGGAGACACGAACCCGGTTCCCCAGATTACGAGTCTATCACTCTTAACCACTACACCACACTGGCTTTAGACAGGAAGTCACGATACACCTATGAAGCAAAAGGAAGCCAGGCTGCATTTCACAGGAATTGACTATTTGTAACAAGCAGGACAAGCCCTGCAGGCTTAACAGCACAATGCCAAGGATTTATTCCAGTGCAGGCCTGCCCCAACCTGAACTCGGCCCACCAGCCTCGCTTCGGGGTTTATCAGGTGCTCAACAACCCTCCCTCTGTTTGAGGTCCTTGGTAGGCAACACAAACAGGAGGTTTAATCTAACCCTTGGTGGTCTGCCATTGATGCCCGGTGGGCTACACAGTTGGCTTGGAGGACCTCCCGGTTCAGCTAGCCTGTGCCAACATGCTCCGAAGTCTTCAGTGGGAAGGAATGAAAAAGCCACTTCCGAGCTAGGGAGGAGGTGGGGTTGCGGGCTTCACGCCCCTCCCCACACTCATGGGGGCTGGCTGAGAGCCCCTGCGATACTAGGGGAATCCTCGGACGCGTCATCCCCTGGCCAGCCAATCGGGGGGCGGGGAGGAAGCGCCATCACCTTTCCCCAAATCAAAGGATCCCCCCAGGTAAAGGATTCCGGGGGGCGTGGCCTTGTCCTAAGCCTATGGAGGTGTGGGCCCACGGCACGCCCCCGAGCGGTGACCCCGGGGGAGCTCCTAGTTGATGTGCATCAGCGGGACTCGCCCTACTGGTGGTTAACCCTTACTGGTCTTCAAGCAAGCAGGCTGAAGCCGGTTAGATGATAGGACCAATGCCTAAGCCAATACCGCTCAATTCCTGTAATCAATAAAGTTGTGGCCTAATTTGACCCATTAACTCTAATTCTTGTGTCTCGTGTCTTTATTTCCGAGGGGGGAGGCGGGAACTCGCCATGCAACACAGAAGGTCTTCTGCATATTATCAAGAGTTTGGGACTCTTGAAAGAGATGTTTCTCCTAGACCAGGGGTGAGGAACCACCTCCAGATGTGGCTGAACTACAACTCTCATCCGCACCAGGAAGTATGGCCAATAGCCAGGGGTGATGTGGGTTGCAGTTCGGCAACATCTGGGGGTTTAAAATTTCCCCACCCCCACTCTAGAAAAGGAACTCCATTTGTACCAGGAATGGAGAGTTTGTGGTCCTTGATATGTTGTTGGATTCCAGCTTCTACCAATACCAGCTGTTGAGGGCAAACACTCCTAGGGGGGACGGCAGACTCCCAGTACCTCCGAGCATCTCCCATTAGGCACATCTCTGGAATGGCATGTTCACTCCAGAGTGTCGCCCCTCTGCGACACTTCTCATATGAAAAGTGCACACAAGTCTTCTGGCATCACACAGCAAGAAGATAGAGACATCCGTAAATCTAAACTACGTTTTATTCACAATATACACAGAGAATCCATAATCACGTCTGTGTTCTCCAAACTCTGGCAGAAACAGAAAGCATACAGCAAAAGCGAAAGTACAGTCCAATAACACTCTCAGACAGGAGAGATAAGACAGTCTTCTGTTCCCACACTCTTCTCAGACATCTCATGTGATTTATATTAATCACACTAGCCAGCATCAGCTTACATAAAATCCTAACATCCTAACATGACCAATGGTCAGGGATGATTGAGTGGGTGGTTCCCTAGTCCAAATGGCTGAGAGGTTGCCTGCTCTTGATGGGGTTACACTTCCTCTGAAGGAGCGGGTATACACCTTGGGGGTATTCCCGGATCCTGTGCTGTCACTTGACACTCAGGTGGCCTTGATGGCACAGAGTAGTGCTGGGCAATATCTAGTTTTCAACATCATGACATATCACCGAGGGAGGGGGGCTATTGGGTTGTTGTTTTTATGAACTTCCTGCAGCCAATCAGAAGCCACACTCCAAAAGTCAAACGGACTTCCAGAACGGATTCTGTTTGACTTCTGAGGTACGACCGTATATAAATTCAATAAATAAATAATAAAAAACATCACGATATACCATTTGATCATGATGACTGAAATAAGGATGGAGCTATGTAAAGCTATGTAGAAGGGAAGTGGGTGGCACTGTAGGTTAAACCACAGAGCCTAGGACTTGCTGATCAGAAGGTCAGTGGTTCGAACCCCTGCAATGGGGTGAGCTCCCATTTCTCGGTCCCTGCTCCTGCCAACCTAGCAGTTCCAAAGCACGTCAAAGTGCAAGTAGATACATAGGTACCGCTCTGGCCGGAAGATAAATGGCATTTCTGTGTGCTGCTCTGGTTCGCCAGAAGTGGCTTAGTCATGCTGGCCACATGACCCAGAAGCTGCACGCCGGCTCCCTCGGCCAGTAAAGCGAGATGAGCGCCGCAACCCCAGAGTCGGTCACGACTGTACCTAATGGTCAGGGGTCCCTTTACCTTTTATGTAGAGGCATTTGCTGGCTTCAATGGGTTCCCCACATCATGATTTTTGCATAACACGCAAACTCATACACATCATGATTCATGATATATTGCCAGGTCAAAAATTATGAAAACAATATCACGATATGGACTTCAAACCGGTTTTGGATGATATATTGATATATCATCGCCCAGCCCTAGTACAGAGTGCCTTCCACCAGCTTTGGTTGGTGTCCCAGCTGCGCCCCTGTCTTGACAGGGAGAGCCTAACTTCTGTTGTCTGTGCTCTGGTAACCTCTAGGTTAGATTACTGCAACACATTGTATGTGCGGCTGCCTCTGAAGACAGTTTGGAAACTTCAGCCAGTGCAGAATTCAGAGGACAGGTTGCTCTTTGGAGCAAGACAGTTTGAGCATATAACGCCAATCCTGGCTCAACTTCACTGCCT
Source organism: Podarcis bocagei (assembly GCF_964188305.1). Taxonomy (NCBI): domain Eukaryota; kingdom Metazoa; phylum Chordata; class Lepidosauria; order Squamata; family Lacertidae; genus Podarcis; species Podarcis bocagei. The sequence goes on from NC_138143.1 coordinate 20,774,639, forward strand.
GCCTAATAGTTTCTGGGCCAAATTCAAAGTGCCTTTATCAGGTCTCACAAGTGGTTGGTAGGACCTTATTAAGACTGAGAGGCAAAAGGCCTGAATGCTCATTTGAGGAAGGTGTCAAGTCAAGCAAACCCACCTGTGTAAAATCGGGATCCTGCGACGAGTTACTGAAATCTCTAAACATTCCTGCAGCCTCAAGGTATTTTCTTATGTGCCTAATCTTATCTTCATCACGGCCTAAAGCAGATGGAAAGAGCCAATCAAGTTGCAGCATATCAAACAAGCACAAAGACAACAACTTAGAATTCCACAATCGAATGTTTAGGTCGCCATGTAGGATTTGAATAGAAGATTATTAATATTGTTACTTATTAAATTTGTATGCTCCCCGTCATCTGAGGATTGCAGGGTGGTTAACAATATAAGAACACAAAAAGATATCCGCTTCTGAGCTGAGTTCATAATGCCAGTGAACGCACAGTATTGGGAATTATAAATAAAACATTTCATTGTCTATATCAGCATTTCATTTTGTATGCAAAATTCTTGCCATGACTAAAAATGGAAGTGGATGGTTGTGACGGAGGATCTTGCCTGTTGTTTACTCTGCTCTTTATATGCAGAGATGTCCTTAATATTCCCAAATCTATGATTTAATAGGATTATTGATGCCGGCTCCCTTGGCCAATAAAGCGACTGGACCTAAAGGAGTCGCTTTAACTTTACCTTTATTGATGCCTCAGTGTCACATATTAGGGCTATGGATTCTTTAGAGGCTCTTATTTAAATAACACATATGTTTATTTTTTTAAGGTGACTTCAAAATAGATCGATCAGGGTTACAAGACAGGTTATATTATTTGCCTCATCAAACAAAGAAATCCCTTTTTAAAAAATAGTGGAAACGGTATGATCTGAACACATATCCCTATTTTGGTTTTTTTGATGACAGTGAACCACCCTGAGATGTACAGATGAAGGGCGGTGTACAAATTATAATAATGATGATGATGATGGTGATAATACAGTCGTATCTTGGATCCCGAATGCCTTGGTACTCTGATGTTTTGGCTCCCAAACCCAAAAGTGAGTGTTCCGGTTTGTGAACGTTCTTTGGAACCCGAATGTCTGACAGGGCTTCCGCCGCTTCTGATTGGCTGCAGGAACTTCCTGCAGCCAATCAGAAGCAGCACTTTGGTTTCCAAACGTTTTGGAAGTCGAACAGACTTCTGGAACAGATTCTGCTCAACTTCCAAGGTACGACTGTATGTGCATTTCGTATTTCTCTGAATGTGTGTAAATTTGAGGTTTCAAAGTGATGAATTAAACCACTTTCAATCACCTGATCAGATCATAAACAATACTAAAGGACAAACCCCTCCATTATTTCATTTTCTTCTAAGGCACAAAAAGCAGTAAATATTGACCCAGTTCAGATGTATCAACAAGCCATAGTTTTTCTATTACTGGAAGAAGGAAGTATCATACACTGTCTGCTCCCCTTCTTTGTGCATGAAGAGGAAACAAGATATTTTTTCAATTAGCTTTTCTAACAAACCTCATCTGAAAGATGGCAAACTGTAGCTTGTGCAATCTATAGTTTGTTCATGAATCAGGATAACCAACAAACTATGGCCACAGTTTGCCTTATACGGGTGCCAACAGGAAACTGCAGTTTTATTGCAAACCTCAGCTGGAGGTTTTTCATCTCACTTCCTCCTGTAATATGCAAGGTGGGGGGGGCATTGTTACCTGCTCCTTCTCAAAATGGCAAACCATGGCTTGTCATTATATGCAGAATGGGCCATACAGATATTGACACTAGTTTGCACATGCTGGAGTTAAAAGCACTCGGTCCAACTTATCATAAACCCAGCAGATCCATTTTCTCTATTTCAAGTGTCCAAGTGTCTCCCTGAATTTTGTCACCTGTTTGACACTCACCTGTTTGAAGCAGGTACTTGATGCTAACTTCATCAACTGGGAAAAAGGCAGCAGTTGCTCCATATTCCGGGCACATGTTGGCAATGGTGGCTCGATCAGCGATGGACAGTTGAGTCACCCCAGGCCCAAAGAACTCAACAAATTTACCCACGACCCCAACCTGGCGGAGGTGCTGTAACAGATTAAAAACTGCACTTAGAACCGTCTGATATAAATTGTGTTCTAATAAAAGAGCACAAACTCAAAAGCTGCCAGCATCCCAATCTTAGCCAGCTTTCCACTGGCTACCGCTTAAAAATTTTCAAGCGGTCGTTGTGCTAGTTTATCTCAGTAATCCCTACAATGGCTCTATAAGGTAGAACAATTATCATCAACTCTGTACTGCAGACTGAGGGTTGGAAGAGGTTGAGTCACCGAGTTAATTTGTGAATAAGGGGAGAGTTTCTAGGCTCATAGCTCATGCTCTTAGGCCAGTTTGCTCCACCTGATGAAGGACAGCGGTACATAGACATCAGGCTTGCAGGATCTATTTTGATTTTTAGTAGGAAACATGAGATCTACCAATAGACCCTGATGCGAAAGACTTAAAATCAAATCATTCTGAGCCCAGAAATTAGCTCTGAGCATCAGAAGTTAATATAGCTCATAACCCTTCCACACAAATATTCACTCCTGGTTATCTCAGTATAATTGAGGGAAGCGTAATTTCCATGCTGCCATTGTTAAACACAAACGGGGGTCAGAAATCCTTTCCGATCTACTGCAAATAAGCCAGAGATCTAATGGTAGATCCAGATCTATTTTCTGCCCACTACGGAAGTAATGGCACCCTCTCTGCTCCCCTGCCCCCCATCTATGATAGACATGTTTCTGGAATTAAGGGAAGATCAAATCTCTAGAAAATGGACAACAGTGATTTTGGCCATCGTGGTGTCACACCACATGATTACCTTGGTAACGGTGAGCACAATGTCAGTGGATGTGACAAGTGGTTGAGGGCTACCTATCAATTTGTAGCCGATCACCTCAGGAAGCACCATGCTGATTGGCTGGCCCAGCATCACCGCTTCTGCTTCAATTCCCCCCACGCCTGCCAACGAGGACAAAGACAGCATTAAATGCAACTGTCTCACTGCCTGATGACAAACAAGAAGGATATAGAGCTTCAAGGGAAACAACATCACAGAGAGAAAGAAAATTCCAATGGAACAGAGCAGATAGGCTGTCTAGGATTGCTGCCAACATTGCCATGCGAGCAGGGATGGATGAAGTGCTCGTGGATATACTTATTACCGTATTTTTCGCTCTATAGGACGCACCGGACCATAGGAGGGGGAGAACAGGAAAAAAATTCTCCCCCTCTCTGCTCAGCGCCCCTTCAGCGAAGCGGCAGGAGAAACGGAGCCCCTTCCATTTCTCCTCCCGCTTGGCTGAAGGGGCGCTGCGCAGAGAGGGAAAACTGTGCAGCGCCTCTCCAGCGAAGCCTGGAGAGCAAGAGGGATCGGTGTGCACCGACCCCTCCCCCTCTCCAGGCTTCAGACGGCTATCCACAAGCCTTCTGAGCGCAGTGCTGTGCTCCAAAGGCTTGCAGAGAGCTGCCTGAAACCCCCTGAGTGCAGCGGCAGTTCGCGCTGCGCTCCGGGGGCTTCAGGCTTCTCCTTTTTAGCTGCGGGGCTGGGGGCGGGGGAAGCCCAAGCTTCCCCCGACCCCAGCCCACAAAACAGGTCGGGGAGCGGAGGTCCCTTCTCCTTCCTGGGGAAAAGCCCGCAAGAGCTGCGCGAAGCTTGTGTGCTTGGGGGCTTTTCCTGCCTGCCTCCCCCCTGCATTCACTCCATAGGACTCAGACTTTCCCCCTTAGTTTTTAAGAGGGAAAAAGTGCGTCCTATGGAGCGAAAAATACGGTATATTCTACAGCAAACAGCTCCCGCTTTGCACTGAAATTACCTAAAGCAAAACTGCAAAGTCTTAAAAAGGTTTATCCAGTTGCATTGTCTGCATGTAGACAATTTATTAGCTGATCAGACAATCCTTTTACACCTTCAGGGGAAACACAAGCACCGCAAACCCCCATTTGGAACTGGAAAGAGAGTAAAACCTTTGGCCAGCACCAAGTCTGAACATTCCTCAGAAACATTAACTTTGCTGTTTGGGTTCTCCTTAAATGGTAGGGATTAGACTGGTATTAGGTGGGTTTTCAATTGGATTTTAATCTTCTGTGGATTTAATCTTTGGGGAGGTCTCTGCCGCTAATGTTGTGCATAGATTTGTACGGAGGGAACATGTAATTGCTTTAAATGTAGTTAAGAGAAATGCGGTTTGGTGTTTTTAAATGCAAAGGTTGGTCCAAATGTCCCCATCTTCGTCTGGGCATTTTTGCAGCAGTCCTTTTCAAACATTTTTAAAACAAGAGTTTTCAGGTAGTTCTAATGATCATTTATTTGGGACGGGGAAGGGAGAGAGAAACAGAACTCTGTTTACCTGCAACTCAACATAAACCCAAACCACTGAATAGGTCAATCAAGTTCAAGGGCACTTACCCCAGCCAAGGACGCCTAAGCCATTAATCATCGTGGTATGTGAATCGGTGCCCACCACGCTGTCTGGATAATAGTATCCACTCTGATCAAAGACAACTCTTGCCAGATACTCCAGATTCACTTGATGGACAATCCCAGAGCCCGGGGGAATAATCCTCATGTTCTGGAAGGCTTGGGAGCCCCACTGAAAACACAAAACGGAAGAGGCGCTCTCTCTTAGACTTAGCCAAAGAAAGATCTTGGCAGCATTGTGTGGGTCTGAGCATAAAAAAACCTGTTATCTGGTACTGGGGGTGGGGGGGTTGGAAGATCACTAAGCAGAAGATTTTACCCCAGGCCCCACCTCACAGGCTGCTAGGGCCCCACTATTTTTGAAAGCAGCAACTGTAAAATCAAGGCAGCAAAATGAAAGCCACCCAAGTCAGCCTTGTGATGGATGGATTCTGGGCTCAAATGCCAGCCCCAGAAACTGCAAAGTCAAAAATCTGATCCCTTGGTGTTATTTACTGAAGTTCTCACCCTGGGCCAGCAGGGGGATACTGTAGATAGTTATGCAAATGAAGGATCGAAAGTGACATTCAGTGATTGGATAGTTTTAGAAAGTTGTTACAGTAACATGGTACTGAGCTCTATATAAGCAGGCTGACTGAGCCCTTCAGTTCAGTTCTGTTCTGGCCTGTGAATAAACAAGAGCTGTTTGAAGAATCGCTGTGTCGTCTGATATGTTCACCCACAACTTAACACTTGTGTTTCCACGCATGTTTAGAAGATAAACTTGGCAACATCAGTCAAGGCAAAACCAATAACAACTCTAAATTGGTGGTCAGGGAACACTTGCTTGTTTCTCCCCCAACCCCAGTTGTCTGGTCCCTTCTTCTATGGGGCCATGGTCTTTACAGGACTTAGACTTCTTCCTTGCCCAGTTGCATCTTCCAAGACAGAAGTGTAGCCATTTTCACTTCCTAAACCGCACGGACTGTCAGCAGTCAGCCCACCCTGTGACATGCTCTTTTCCCTGGTGACCACTGGGAAGGGGAAGGGAATCTGCGACTCTCAAGAAGCTGCTGGACTTCATCTCCCATCACCCTGACCACTGGCCATGCTGGCTGAGGCTAATGGGAGTTTGAGTCTAGCAGCATGTGGAGACCACAGGGCTCCCCAATCCCTGTACCAGAGCCAAGCTCTGCTTTTCCCAATTCATGCACAAATGGGGACTCTTTTGCTGTACCTTCAAGAACTCAAATCTTTCTTTGTTCCTCTCAAACTCCAGATCTTGATTCTTCTGCAAACTGTCTGGCCTGCAAACAAAATATGTGGGTTATCAGAGCGGTACACCTTTAAGAGGATGCTTCACAAGGTCCAACGTGTGTGGGCAAAAAAAATGTGAGGGAGAGCAAGAAACAAGAACGTTTGTTATTTATTGAGCTCAGCTGTTTTATGCTCTTTAATTACCATGCACCAGGGAGCTAGAAACAAGCGGTGAAGAGAGCTTAAGGAGCTTTTGCAGTAATTCCTACTGTCTGGCTCAAGTGCTAATTCCATGCTGAATGTAGGCATATTTGGCAGGGTCTAGCCTGAATGTAAGAGGGATGGAAAGGGTTCTAAAACATTAATTATATCAGCAGCAGGGGATGGAAGGACGGGGATAACATATCTTCTTCTTATGTTGAGCTGTCAAAATTGGTTCAGTGCTTTGAAAATGTCCTGTGCCTAACTCTCTGTTGGGTTTCTGCATATGTTTCTTGTTTTCCCCACCCCCTACTCCCCTTTTTTTAAAAAAAAATATCCTGCTGGACATAAACTCTATTGCCATACCTTACCTTTTATTAAAGTCAACCTGGATGGAATGATCAATTACTAAATCAGCAGGGCAGATGGGGTTGATTTTTTCCGGGTCTCCATCCAGAGCCTTCACAGCATCACGCATAGCAGCAAAATCCACCACTGCTGGGACACCGCTGCAACGGAAGAAGGAAGGGAAAGGAAGAAAGTGTATATAAATTAGCAGCCCAGGTGCTGTGCTGTTTTGCAAATGAGATCTTAAAGCCAAGCACACACAAAGAAAGAAAAAATATTAAAAGGCAACAACGTACAGAGGTCCAGAGCTGGAAAACAACAACAACAACAACAACAACAACAACAACAACAACAACAACAACAACAACAACAAATGGGATTTTTGAGCTGAGATTCCTAAATGACCTTCGGGGGTCCCTTCCAATCCTACAGTTCTCTAATTCTATGAAAAGGACACTTGAATTAAACTGGAGACTCAGCTATAAAGCTACAAATATAATGTTTTAGGTGCATTATACAAATGTGACATTAGATGGTGCTGGTGAGCTAATGGTAAATTCCATATATATTTTTAAACGTGTTTTTTTTAAGGATTTTCACAGTGCTTTTTATATAAGTGTCAATTCAGCCTAACTCACTATGGATAATTTACCAAACAAATAAGCTATGTGCTCATATTCTCCCTCCTCCCTCCTCCCTTGCAGTTTCACTTTCAGTTTGAAGGTTAATGCTAAGCAAAATTTACTGCGATACCTAAACTGGCAAACTATGGTTGGCACCAGACCTCTGATCTCTGCTCTAAAATGCACATATTGATTATATGTGGTTTCCCAATGGTTGGGGCACGGCAACCTATCTGCCCAAGAATGCAAGTTTAAATGTATAACTTTCACTGTTCAGCAGATCCATTGCCAGCACTCAACATGGTAGCACTGTAACCACCACCTCAAATTACAGGTGGTGGTTGCAGTAAACATCACTTTCTGGGGCAAGTGGAAGCAAGAAACTGGTGCAACGCCCCGATCTCGACTGGGAGGAGGTTCTGGATCAGGTCCCCAATGTTGTTGTTGTTTTTCTTCAAAATGAAGGACACATCTTAAAAAATGTGACCCAAAATTTGAGCCTGTGGCCTTAACAATGTATTTTCCATGTTGCATAAAAATGCAAGCATGCCATCATGCTGTTGTCAGGGCTTCAGGGAATCCTATCCCTCCCACGGTGGGATGCCAAGAAGCAGAAAACCAAGAAGAGTTCTTACCAAGACAAAGGAATGTAATCTCTCTTAGATAATGGTGTTGCTCCAAGTCCCACCCTCTCAGTCCCTCCTATTCTATGTCACCCCTGCGCCGGCTGATCTGTGCTTTCTGCCTCTGAGTTTTCTGTTCTGCTACTCTCAAGGCATGCCTGGATCTGGGAGAGGGGGGCCAGGGATGCTAAGGAGGAGGAGGAGGAGGAGAAGAGTAGTAGTAGTAGTAGTAGTAGTAGTAGTAGTAGTAGTAGTAGTAGTTTGGATTTGATATCCTGCTTTATCTCTACCCGAAGGAGTCTCAAAGTGGCTAACAATCTCCTTTCCCTTCCTCCCCCACAACAAACACTCTGTGAGGTGAGTGGGGCTGAGAGACTTCAGAGAACTGTGACTAGCCCAAGGTCACCCAGCAGCTGCATGTGGAGGAGCGGGGAAGCAAACCCAGTTCACCAGATTACAAGTCTACCACTCTTAACCACTACACCACACGGGCTGTCTTTCAAGAGACACTGAGTCTGTTAACTGTCTCTCCCCTAGTGCTTCTTCTTTCTGCTGCTCTCCCCTATTTTCCCCAGGTTTTTGCCTCTGAACTATGCCTTTCTGCAAACCGCTGTTCTAAATCTATACTGTCCTCCTCTTCTTGGGAAGCTGCAGAGAGAGGAGAGGCTGTTCCCACCATCCCTCCTCAGTCCAGCCCCTGTCAGCTGTGCTGGGCCACAGAGAGGTGGCACTTCAAACTACTGGGCAACGAGAAGTGATGGATAGGCAGTCCAGTCAAGCAGTGGAGGACAGAAAGAACATCTTTTAGCTGCCCCTGCAGCATGCCAGCTCCCTGTCTCTGTAATCTAGATCCCCAGGTTGGCTGACACTACCACCATTCATCTTCCTCCTACCCAACCAGCTTGGGAATCCATTGCTTATGCCTATGCTGCTTATGCCCCCAAATGCTCTGCCAATTAGGATGACGAGTCAGTCTGGTAGGAGGAGGAGCAGAGGAATGAGGAAGGTGGTCAGAAGAGGCAACCAGATAGCCTCAAAATCCATTTCTATAGCTGCCACTGATTCCCAAGCTGGCTCAACGCAAGCTCCTGACCACCGTCCTCATTCCCATGCTCTCCCTCCTGCCAGACCGAGTCTTCATCCCAATCAACCAGGCAGTAGTACAAAAAGATCTAAGCCTTTTTGTGATTCTCCTGAAGGATACTTTGTTTTGGACTTTGCATCTCTCAGCAGGCTTGTGGTGGTGAAATTCTGGAGATGCAGATCACAAAATGAGTTCATGGTAAAAAGGTCAAACTAGGGTGAAGAAAAGTTCTAGTCCGGTATGGAAAATAAACCAGATAGTAAAGGTAAAGATAAAGGGACCCCTGACCATTAGGTCCAGTCGTGACCGACTCTGGGGTTGCGGTGCTCATTTCACTTTATTAGCCGAGGGAGCCGGCGTCTGTCCGCAGACAGCTTCTGGGTCAAGTGGCCAGCAGGACTAAGCAGCTTCTGGCGAACCAGAGCAGCGCACGGAAACACCGTTTACCTTCCCGCCGGAGCGGTACCTATTTATGTACTTGCACTTTGATGTGCTTTCGAACTGCTAGGTTGGCAGGAGCAGGGACCGAACAACAGGAGCTCACCCCGTTGCGGGGATTCGAACCGCCGACCTTCAGATCTATTTCCTCAGGAAGCTGTTTTATGACAGCGTATCAGAAAGTCACTCCAACAGATCACAGGTTTTGAGTTCTACCACTGCCAATTATGCACATGAATCCTTTCCTTGACTAAAGTTAGGAGAGAGTATTATATACTCACCCAAACCCCACAAAAACAGTTGCTGCCATTTATTTTAGAAGATCACTGTGCCATTATTACAGCTTCTAAAAGAAGCTGCTAACAATTCCGTTGTTTGATGAGTTAGTCCTACATTCGTTGTTAGAGGGGTACAAGCAACAATTAAACGAAAACTTTTGCATGGGATGTTTGGCATGTCTACCAAACATCTATTTCAGATTAGATAAAGCAGAGCTGGAATCATTTCAAAAAGCTCATTATGAGTTTCCTTGAGACCACACAACAAGCTAAGTCAGACTTGGAACACAAACCAGTAGTTCTGCTACTCTACTATACCTATATTCTAGCAATGCAATGCATTCCCCACCCCACCCCTGTTTTTTTTACCCAGGACAGACCTACTCAGAAGGTCTTTGGTGGAAAACAAACAGGGACCACTATTTTGGGAAGCCTTCATCACGGCGAACCATGCTTGGGAATGTGTGTGGTTCCAGGGGGATCAGTAGGCTGCAGCCCTATTTGAGCCATTTTCACATGGTTAAGATCATGTGAGCAGGATATGGACTGTGCTGAGCAGTTCCTCTCCTTGGGAGTCTGCATGTGTAGCACAAATATCTGAAAGGGAGGAATTTCCATGCATACTGGGTCACACGTATTCTGGAACTCCATATGGAAAGAATGCACAATCTACAATAACACAATCTCACCGTTGTAGGTATACATGCAAATTATTGCATATATATATATATATATATATATATATATATATATATATATATGCGGGTGGCGCTGTGGGTTAAACCACAGAGCCTAAGACTTGCTGATCAGAAGGTCGGCGGTTCGAATCCCCGCAACGGGGTGAGCTCCCGTTGCTCAGTCCCTGCCAACCTAGCAGTTTGAAAGCACGTCAAAGTGCAAGTAGATAAATAGGTACCACGCCAGAGGGAAGGTAAACGGCGTTTCCATGCACCGCTCTGGTTCGCCAGAAGCAGCTTAGTCATGCTGGCCCCATGACCCGGAAGCTGTATGCCGGCTCCCTCGGCCAATAAAGTGAGATGAGCGCCGCAACCCTAGAGTCGGTCACGACTGAACCTAATGGTCAGGGGTCCCTTTACCTTTACATACATACATACATACATACATACATATATATATATATATGAAAATGCAAATGGAAAGATGGAAAGAAACCTCCAGCCCTGATTTTAAGCATTGCTTTGGAAATACAGGTTGAATCTGAAATGGACGCCTTGACCACAGTGACACTGGCAACCTTCCCTGCAATCTTTGAACCTCTGGTTCCAAGAACAAACACACTCTCAATTCAAATGACGTATCTATGCGTCTGTTTATCTTTCTAACTCAATACAGTCTGTTGCAAACCCAGTTTGGGAGAGAACAGATTGCCATACCAAGGAACAGATTGGCTAACTTCAGGTTTGCATATATATATATACATACATATATATATATATATAGTGTGTGTATATACAAAATAATTTTTTATTAAATTTTCAGTTTTACAATTTCAAATAAACATTTTACAAACTTTAAAATATCCAATGACTTCCCTTCTTCTCTTTCCATGGTTCATTTTAAATATCATACATACCTGCACATTTTAGTGTAATAATTCAAATCAGTTTCCCACTCTTATATCCATAAAAAAAAAATATTCTGTTGAATTTATCTTAATGCTGCCAGCACTTTCAGCTGTATACAGTTATTTTCCATATATTCAATAATTGTTTTCCAATCTTCTTTAAATGTACTTTATGTTCTTCTTGCTCTATATGTTAAATCTGCAAGTTGTGCATATTCTGTCAATTTAAGTTGCCGGTCCTCTTTGATTGGGACCTTGCTCACTTTCCATTTTTCGGATAACTAAACATGGGCCCACAATTGTTGCAGAACAGGCTTGCATTTTAAAAACTTGCATCACAATCCCCTAGTCATTTACTGCAAACCTTCCTAGTTACTATGTTGGAAGGTGCAGGTTCAAAAAGGACAGGAGAGTTTGCTGGATGCAAAGAAGTGTCTTTAAACAAAAACAGCTCACAAGCTTAAATCTCATTAAAATTAAGAAAGAGGATCAAGAACAGGTATCGAAGTAAAATTAGTAATACATATACCGTATTTTTTGCACCATAACACTCACTTTTTTCCTCCTAAAAAGTAAGGGGAAATGTCTGTGCGTGTTATGGAGGGAATGCCTATGGGTGGCATGCCTACAGATTTTCTTCCTCTAAAAACTACGTGCGTGTTATGGTCACGTGTGTGTTATAGAGCGAAAAATACAGGTAATCTCAGGACCACTGTTTTCTAGAACAACAACAACAATAACTGGGGTTCATTATTATGCTTTACTGCTTACTCTAGGACAGGGTTTCCCAAACTTGGGTCTCCAGCTGTTTTTGGACTACAACTCCCATCATCCCTGGCTAACAATACTAGTGGTCAGGGATGATGGGAACTGTAGTATAAAAACAGATGGAAATTCAAGTTTGGGAAAGCCTGCGATAGAATTTCTGGACTAAATTTTGATTTTCATTGTGTGTTTGTGTGTGCGCACAAGCGCAACAGCCTCTCTTTTCTTACAACAAACAGATTCTGCACAAAATGTACGGTAATCTCTCTCTGTCTTTTCCTTCTCTCTCTTCATAATCCCAGTCTGCAGTATGTACCTCAATACAAAGGTCACTAAGGAATACAATTAATGTTAATCATTGAAAGAGACCTGAAAACCAGGCGGGAAAGGAAAGGTGTGTGTCTAAAGGAAAGTTTGCTGAAATTCAGCAGTCTGTAATTTTCGACTAGGCTTGGTAACCATGCCAAAACTTGCAGCTGTCAGGACTTTAAACTTCCTCTTATCTCTGCCTTCCACATTGTGCCTCTGCACAAGGTCAGAGACAATTCCCTTCCCAGCCACAATTTTGATGCACAAAAGGATGGCAGGAGGCTTGCTGGAGACTCCTGCACAGTCATGGTGCTGGTGGAACCAACTGTGGGCTCCACCTTAGTCTGAGATCTGGATTAAGCTTGCATTCCAACTCCCCACTTAAGAGAACACTGCTCTACAAGCAAGGAGAAATGTAGCGCTTTTCACTGGTTGCTTCTTTTGAAAAAAGCTTTCCTAGGGCCAGGTCAGATGACAGCCATCAGTGAACAGCTACTGCCTGAACAACATTCAAGTCCATTTGTGCAGAGCTCCTGCTCTGACAGGCATAAGCTAGGAGGCCACATGGCTGTTGCCAGCAAGCACTGAGTGATATGCGCATTGGTCGACACAACTTTTCTTATTACATCCATTTGGCGCAGCTTGCTGAAAATCCAATCTGCGCACACCAATAGCAGTTGCACAACATTCTCATTATGTGCTGCTGGAGTACTGCTCATGTGCTGAGAAGAACATTGTTCCAGGGACAGCCTAGGGTTGTATCCAGTGGCGTAGCGTGGGGGGTGCAGGGGGGGCCGGCCGCACCAGGCGCAACATCTGGGGGTTAGGGTTAGGGGGCGCAAATCCACGGGTTAGGGCGCGCAAATTACTTGCCTTGCCCCGGGTGCTGACAACCCACGCTACGCCACTGGTTGTATCCAATGAAGTTGTCCTGTTAGCGCAATGGCTTCTGCCTGGACAATAGGGCTTCCTCTCCCTCTCCTCGCATGCCCCATTCCTCTCTTCCAAATCCGCTCCAGAAGGTTGGGGGGAACCCCTAGAATAGATCTGAGGGGGTACAGGGAGAAGAATTCCTGTTGCACAGGTAGACCTCCTTCTGCTAATGGGACAATTTCTTTGGATATACCCCCTAATGCTATTGTCGTTGTTGTTGATTAGTCGTTTAGTCGTGTCCGACTCTTCGTGACCCCATGGACAAGAGCACGCCAGGCACTTCTGTCTTCCACTGCCTCCCGCAGTTTGGGCAAACTTATGCTGGTAGCTTTGAGAACACTGTCCAACCATCTTGTCCTCTGTCTCCCCTTCTCCTTGTGCCCTCCATCTTTCTCAACATCAGGGTCTTTTCCAGGGAGTCTTCTCTTCTTATGAGGTGGCCAAAGTTTTGGAGCCTCAGCTTCTGAATCTGTCCTTCCAGTGAGCACTCAGGGCTGATTTCCTTCAGAATGGATCGGTTTGATCTTCTTGCAGCCTCCAGCCCCCCTAATGCTATGAGGGTTGCAAAACTCACTCTAATTTGCTGTACTAAAATTCTCTCAGATGTACTTCTCCCAAATGACCCTTATCTCTCTAGAAAATGACTCTGCTCCTAAACTGTGGCAACACCTTAGATTAAAACAAAAATGGGGGGTGGGGGGAACACAATACAACTCACGTGAAGTCTTGTAGAATAACTCGGGCAGGTTTAAATGGCACTTCGATGTTCTTGTGTTGCATCACGTTCCAGTTTAGGATGTTTTCAACATCTCCCTTCTTTACCAGGAACTCGTCACAGTTGCGGACTGAGGCCTCCAGCAACACTCTGATAGAGAACGGCAAACGTTCTGGGAAGGAAAGAACCTCTGTTAGAAGCATGTGGAGACTAAAGCTATATGGTACATATGTAAGGAGCTTAAACTGTAATATAGCGAAAAGGAGGTTCCATTCTGTTGGTGGGGAGAAGTTGTAGCTCGAAACTTCTAAGTCACAACTAACCACAGTTCCTTGGTGCATGGTAGCTACACATTCAGAGACACATTTCTCCCTTTAATACTACACAGACCACCATTATGGAGATTTCTTTCTTTCTTTCTTTCTTTCTTTCTTTCTTTCTTTCTTTCTTCATAAGCCACTTTGAGATTCTGGATGAAAAGCTATGTAGAATTATTTTTAACTATAAATACAAACAAATACACATTTACAGTCATAACTTGGAAGCCGAATGCCTTGAGAGTCAAACATTTTGGCTCCCGAACGCCACAAACCCGGAAGTGAATGTTCCGGTTTGTGAACGTTCTTTGGAAGCCAAATGTCTGACATGGTTTCCATGGCTTCCAGTTGCGTGCAGGAAGCTCCTGCAGCCAATCGGAAGCCACGGCTTCATTGTCGAACATTTTCAGAAGTCAAACGGACTTCCGGAACGGATTCCATTCGACAGTGAAGGTACGACTGTACTTTTTTAAAAAATACCCATGCAGCCACATCATATGCAACTTCTGCACACATGTGAAGAACATAGGAAGCTACTTTGCACTAAGTTAGACCACTGGGTCCATCTAAACCAATCAGATTAGCAGTGCTCCGGGATTTCAGACAGGGGTCTCTCCCAGTCCTATTTGGAGATACCTGGGTTTGGACCTGGAACCTTCTCCATGCAAAGCAGGTGCTCCACAAGCGAGCTAGAGAGTGGCAGCTCTCCAAGCCCAGTCCCCAGAGCCGTCTTTCCCATGGGGCTTAGTGGTGCATTGCGCCAGGGCACCCCAGCAAGTGGGGGAGTTGGGCAGCTTTGCTGGCGGCCTCCTCTTTCCCTGCACACCCACCAACTGTGCCCCATATGGCTGGCAGACACACAGCTTCCCTTCTAAGCCTCTGCAGGGATCGCTCTCCTCCTGAGGAGGCTGGGGAGGGAAGCTTCGCTCTCCTCCCGCGGAGGCTTGGGAGGGGCGCAACTTCACTCCCAAGCCTCTGCAGGGATCACTCTCCCGCAGCGGCATGGAGGAGAGTTGCGCCCCCCCAACACTATCCGTGGTAATTTGGGGGCACTGGGTGGATATTTGCACCCTGGCACCGCATCTGCTAAAGACAGCCCTGCCAGTCCCACTACCAGACAGCCTCCTAACCAGAGATGCCAGGGACTGGAACCAGAAACCTTCTGTTTGCAAATCACATGATATGTCTCGTCCAAAGCATAAGCGCGAGCAATCAAGTGATGTGCGTGCATATGTGAACTGCCTCGAAAGCCACAACTGCCAACCAACTTTCTTACAGGGAGCAACTCCCTCTGAATGTAACCAACGTACCATATCTTGGGTCTCCCAGACGGTTCAAATTGAAGAATTTTTTTGTGGCCTGGCTTGGGTCCAGCGGTTCCCCAAGATGCGCAAAAGGGTTGCTCATGGCTGAAATATCTTGGAAGTCACTGCAAATACAAGATGGGGTCACGCCAAGTTAAAAGCTGGAGCAAGTTTAACTTTTATTGTTATTTATTCGATATATTAGTCCCTTCACCATCAGGTCCCGGGTAGGTTTAAAATTCAGTATTAAAAACATTTTAAAACAAATTACAGTCACAGGAATAGGATGGGTCCTAATAACATGCATCTCAGGTGCCAAAGACCAAGGCCTTATATGTACAAATCTGGAATAACCAGCATATAGTCAGATTACACATTCACTACGTTTTCTAAAAATTGCAGTTCTTACATAAATTGCAAACCAGTTCATCAGTTTTAACAGACAGTTCTCTCAAAAATCCCTTTGGAAATATAAAAACGGAAGCATAGAAACAGCAGGGCATCTTTCCACACACACACCTCCAAATATTTCCAGTACACCTTAGAAGGTGTTCCCTCTCTTTATTCCCTGCCTTATTTCTTGCCTACCTTTGGTGCATCTCTCACATCACTGGGCTCAACACTTGATTTGGTGCTTCTTAACTTGCAAAGTGGGACGCAGGTGGCGCTGTGGTCTAAACCACTGAGCCTTGGGCTTGCCGATCAGAAGGTCGTCGGTTCGAATCCGAAGGCACGTCAAAGTGCAAGTAGATAAATAGGTACCACTCCGGCGGGAAGGTAAACGGCATTTCCGTGCACTGCTCTGGTTCGCCAGAAGCGGCTTAGTCATGCTGGCCACATGACCCAGAAGCTGTACACTGGCTCCCTCGGCCAATAAAACGAGATGAGCGTCGCAACCCCAGAGTCAGCCACGACTGGACCTAATGGTCAGGGGTACCTTTACCTTTTTTTTAACTTGCAAAGTGCCTCTGCAGTCTTTTCTAAACACAATCTTCAAAACTGTTTCAGTGTCAGCCTGAACACCTCTGTCAAGCGAAATTATACATTTACTTAAATCTCCAAATTAGAAGGTTCCATGAGCATTAGGAACACAGGGAAGCTATAATAATAATAAAAACTAGAGAAGCATAGCAAGAGAATAAACAGTTTGGGGCATCTTGGTGGGGGGCATATTTTGGAAAGGAAATCCTCACAGAGTGGGGGGGGCTGGTTAAGCATGTGTTTTTCTCAGGGTTCCATACCACTGCAAACTAACAGAGGAAACATCCCAGACCCTCCAAGAATGCCCTGTTTTTACTTAAAGGTAAAGGGACCCCTGACCATTAGGTCCAGTCGTGACCGACTCTGGGGTTTCGGCACTCATCTCGCTTTATTGGCCGAGAGAGCTGGCATACAGTCAGCATGTGGCCAGCATGACTAAGCCACTTCTGGCGAACCAGAGCAGCGCACGGAAACGCCGTTTACCTTCCCGCCGGAGCGGTACCTATTTATCTACTTGCACTTTGACATGCTTTCAAACTGCTAGGTTGGCAGGAGCAGGGACTGAACAACGGGAGATCACCCCGTTGCGGGGATTCAAACCTCCAACCTTCTGATGGGCAAGCCCTAGGCTCTGTGGTGTAACCTGCGTCCCTCTTTTTACTTAGGATGTTGCTATTTTCATTGGAGAAATGTTGGAGGGTGTGGAGTTATTTGACTCCCGAAGCAATCCTGTATAGGGAAGGTGTTTTTTTAATGTTTAATATTTTACTATGTTTTTATATCTATGTTGGACACTGCCCAGAGTGGCTGGGGCAACCCAGTAAGATGTGTGGGGTATAAATAGTAATATTATCGTACTATGCAGAACTGGAGAAACTGACATACAAATTGCGAGACAAGGACAACTGTGACTTCAAAGAAGAATGGGAACTTTTTACAAACTACAGTGGTGCCTCGCAAGACGAAAAGAATCCGTTCTGTGATTCTCTTCGTCTAGCGGTTTTTTCGTCTTGCGAAGCAAGCCCATTGAAGGATTAGCGGATTAGCGCTATTAGTGGCTTATCTGCTGATCGGATCAGCTGATAAGCGGCTTAGAAAAAGGTGGGGAAGGGAAAAAAACCAGCAGGAACTCGCAAGACATTGTCGTCTTGCGAAGCAAGCCCATAGGAAATTCGTTTTGCGAAGCACCTCCAAAACGGAAAACTCTTTCGTCTAGCGAGTTTTCCGTCTTGCGAGGCATTCGTCTTGCGGGGCACCACTGTACTTAAAAAGACAACAAAATAAATTGGGCTCCTTGGCAGGTTTTGAATAAACATACACAAATTTATTGATTGTTAACATAACAGACAGATAATTTTAGGATTTATATAATTTTACAATATGCAGAGAATAACATGTATTGAGAAATCAGATCGAGGAACTGAGGGAAGTCTTGGGGGGAGGGGGGAGGGTTTTTTTGGGAAGGGGGAGAAAAATAATGGAGATGATTTGTTTTAATAATTTGTTACATTGAAACTCTTAATAAAACCTAATAAAAACTAAAAAAAAGTAATATTATCATTATGGAATGGGACGTCCCTATTTTCATTGGAGAATTGTTGGAATATGTATGATATTCCTGGTTTTCACTGAAAGACTGCAGAAGGGCATGGTGCCCATAAATGCACAGAATCCGCCAGTTCATTTAACTTAATGGTTATCTGCTGTCATTCATGTTGCTGCTTCTCCAAACAGGAGCTGGCGGAAACCAAGTCATCCATCAAGAAAGAAGAGAGAAACTAAGCAGTTGTGCAAACACCCACAAATCTGTGCTGACTTGAGGCTGCCAGCAGCCAGTCACAGAAACCAGGTTGCATTAGAATAAACAAGAACTCCACCTACATACACTTGCAAAATTTGGTGGGGAGGGGAGAGAATTAAATGCAGCAGACATGTCACTTCATGTCAGATCATTTATACTGCTGCTGAACTACAACTCCCATCATGACCTGGCCATTGGATATGCTGGGCTGGGGCTGATAGGAGTTGGGAGTCTAGCAACATTTGGAGGGTCACAGGTTTTGCAACCCCGATTTAAGCCAGCAGCCAGGTGAGGTGGGTGTCTATTTACAACCAGGTTAAAAGTTAAAGGGACCCCTGACCATTAGGTCCAGTCGTGACCGACTCTGGGGTTGCGCGCTCATCTCGCTCTATAGGCCAAGGGAGCTGCCATTTGTCCGCAGACAGCTTCTGGGTCATGTGGCCAGCATGACTAAGCTGCTTCTGGCGAACCAGAGCAGCACATGGAAACACCCTTTACCTTCCCGCCAGAGCGGTCCCTATTTATCTACTTGCACTTCGTGCTTTTGAACTGCTAGGTTGGCAGGAGCAGGGACCGAGCAATGGGAGCTCACCACGTGGTGGGGATTCGAACCGCCGACCTTCTGATCAGCAAGTCCTAGGCTCTGTGGTTTAACCCACAGCGCCACCTGCGTCCCTTCAACCAGGTTATAGATTGCTAAATATCCCTTGAAAAGTAGAACCCAGGATAAACCTGAGCTCTGCTGGTAAATTGTTGATTATTTTGCTTGGCTTTACACATGGAATTAACTGCCACTTTAATAAGAGCTTCCTAAAATAACATTGTAACATGGTTATGCTGTGAGCGTGAGAGGAGATTTAA
This sequence comes from Podarcis bocagei, assembly GCF_964188305.1. NCBI lineage: Eukaryota > Metazoa > Chordata > Lepidosauria > Squamata > Lacertidae > Podarcis > Podarcis bocagei. The sequence continues at coordinate 20,793,531 of NC_138143.1, forward strand.
GTTACGTCCCTGTTCCAAGGTATTATTTGCATAACGAGAGACAAGTTATATTCCACAAAGTATAAACATCAGGGCACCAGGATAAAGGTATGTGGAGCAAAGTTCATTTGTTGCAAAAACTGTTTCACAAGTTCCCTTGTATTTTACAGTGGCTGCAAATCCAGCTCTAGAGAGAAAAGGTGGGATTCTGCCACCAGCCTCAAAAAGCAGCAAAGATCTACGCAGTTTGTCTTGACATCTGGTTCTTAAACATAAATGAATTCTATACATTTCCCAATTTTCCACCGCAGAGGAGCAACGGCACCATTATAGCCCAGGCAGAATGATGCCTTTGATTACTCGTTCTTCTGATTATACAGTCCCAGTGCTGCAACAGGCAGACCATTTACACGGCAGACACCATGCTACTTACAAACTTGCTCTGCAGTGAATAGATGCCATTCAGTGCAGAAGCTTATTCCAAAGCCAAGCCAACAGCCAGAGAAATAGAAGCTTTAAGGGTGTTTATGATCTAATGAAGAAACAGGAGGAAGCGTCTGGGATATTTGGGCAAATGGTTAAACCTCTCGCCTAGTAAAAATACAGTGGTACCTCGGGTTACATACGCTTCAGGTTACATACGCTTCAGGTTACAGACTCTGCTAACCCAGAAATAGTACCTCGGGTTAAGAACTTTGCTTCGGGATGAGAACAGAAATCGGGCGGCGGCGGTGCAGCGGTAGTGGGAGGCCCCATTAGCTAAAGTGGTGCTTCAGGTTAAGAACAGTTTCAGGTTAAAAGGACCTCCAGAATGAATTAAGTTCTTAACCCAAGGTACCACTGTAATAGAATTGTACAGTTGGAAAGGACCCTGAGGGGCATACAATGGTACCTCGGGTTACATACGCTTCAGGTTACATACGCTTCAGGTTACAGACTCCGCTAACCCAGAAATAGTGCTTCAGGTTAAGAACTTTGCTTCAGGATGAGAACAGAAATCGGGCGGCGGCGGTGCAGCGGCAGCAGGAGGCCCCATTAGCTAAAGTGGTGCTTCAGGTTAAGAACAGTTTCAGGTTAAGAACGGACCTCCAGAACGAATTAAGTACTTAACCCGAGGTACCAGTGTAAAAGAAATCTTTCGAAAAGGCAAACCCCATTGCTCATCAGTTTGCACCATTTCCCTCTAAATTCTGGGATTCTGGATAAAAGAACACTTGCTTTGCTGGCCTGAATCAGCACAGTCATATCTTGGGTTACAGACGCTTCTGGTTGCGTGATTTCGGGTTGCGCACCGCACTGAACCCAGAAGTACCGGAACGGGTTACTTCCAGGTTTTGGCGCTTGTGCATGCACAGAAGCGCTAAATCACGCTTTTTGCGTGCTCAGAAGCGCTGAATCGCGACCCATGCGTGAGCAGATGCAGCGCTGCGGGTTGTGAACGTGCTTCCCGCACGGATCATGTTTGCAACACTGTAGTTAGAATTTCTTGGTTCAGGAGAAAACCGCTCCTCTTCTGGGTGGGGCGATGTTGCAGTCAGACCTCGTGGTTTCCACACACAGCAGGGTCTGGCCTTGGCTCCCGTGTCATCCGGGATGTCCCTGGCCACATTGTGGCCCCCAGCCAGCCAATCCGGGTGGCTGGGGTGTGGCTTACCCCATTTAAAGCAGCCACGTGGCCAGGGAGTCCTCCTTTTTGGCTCCCGCTTCCACGGTTCCTGTCCTGCTTCCATGGTTCCTGTCCGAAGCCCGGGTGGAGACTAGGGCCATGGCATGACCTTCCAGTGACTCTGGGGGAAGCTCTGAGTTGATGTGCATCAACAGGCCTCCCCCTACTGGTGGTTAACCCTTGTGAGATTTCCTGCATGTCGAGCAGGAGTCGGATATCGCCGTTCAAGCCAATGCCTAAGCCAATACAGTGGTACCTCTGGTTGCGAACAGGATCCGTTCCAGAGGCCAGTTCGCAACATGAAAAGAGAGCAACCTGAAGTGGCATATCTGCACAGGTGCGCGGTGCAATTTAGTGCAGGTGCGCATGCAAGAACCGTGATTTAGCGCTTCTGCGCATGTGCGAGCGGCGAAACACAGAAGTAACCCTTTCCGGTACTTCTGGGTCGCTGCAGGATGTAATCTGAAAGAACGCAACATGAAGCAAACGTAACATGAGGTATGACTGTACTGTTCACGTTCTGTAACCAATAAAGTTATGTCCTAGATTTGTCCATTTAACCTTATACAGTGGTACCTCGGGTTAAGTACTTAATTCATTCTGGAGGTCTGTTCTTAACCTGAAACTTTTCTAACCCTGAAGCACCACTTTAGCTAATGGGGCCTCCAGCTGCTGCTACGCAGCCGGAGCACGATTTCTGTTCTCATCCTGAAGCAAAGTTCTTAACCTGAAGCACTATTTCTGGGTTAGTGGAGTCTGTAACCTTAAGCGTATGTAACCTGAAGCGTATGTAACCCGAGGTACCACTGTATACGGTGTCAAAGTGTTATTATTCTACATAGGAGGGAGGCCTCGGGGTCTTGACACGCAACAAGAGGATCTAGCCAAGTCTTCCCCAAACTGATGCCCTCCAGATATTTTAGTGAGTGTTAGAAACTCAGATATATAAGCTAGGTGCCAAAAGGCTCCTTAAAACAGGGTTGTCGTTGCCTAAATAGAATGTCTCATTGCCATTTGGGGGCAAGATGGCTTTACATATGGCACTATGCCCAAATTGCCTCTTGGCATTTTAGCAAAGAGCTAGTTTAATATGCATATGATTTCCAAAGGTTGCATCCTGGTACCTGGTCATTCCCTTAAGGATATTTGGCAAGGAGGGCAATACCTACCTTTAGTACAAGGGGTTGGAGTAACACTGGGTGAGATTTTGCAAGCCTACTAATTCAAGAAATTTCAACAGCGAAGAGGAGCTGAAGTAATTCGCAAACTGATTTAATCTACACAGCAAAGTCTTTAATCTTGATTACTACTGTATTTAAATCACTTTATCTCCATTAGAGACACTGCCCTTAATTGGCATATATATGCAGTTGCTTCATGATAATGGGAACCTAACGTTTAAAAATGAGATCTTAATATAGTAAGGTTTAAACCTTAATTCCATGCCCCATGTCTGTTTATTCACTTTGTACTGCCCCACCTCCTGTCCTGCCCCCCTCTCTAAAGGTAAAGGAAAAGGGACCCCTGACCATTAGGTCCAGTCGTGACTGACTCTGGGGTTGCGGCGCTCATCTCGCTTTATTGGCCAAGGGAGCTGGCGTACAACTTCCGGGTCATGTGGCCAGCATGACTAAGCCGCTTCTGGCGAACCAGAGCAGTGCACGGAAACACTGTTTACCTTCCCGCCGGAGTGGTACCTATTTATCTACTTGCACTTGACATGCTTTCGAACTGCTAGGTTGGCAGGAGCAGGGACTAAGCAACAGGAGCTCACCCCGTCGCGGGGATTCGAACTGCCGACCTTCTGATCAGCAAGTCCTAGGCTCTGTAATTTAACCCACAGCGCCACCCGCGTCCCTCTCTACTTGCAGCGAAATTAGGGATACACTTTGCAGTTCCTTCCCCATTTTCTCTATGAGTAGGAATGAGCAGCCTTTGCTTATAATGAACACAGAATCTCCCCAGTCCAGTTGTTCATTTCTGTTAACAGCAATGGGAACTAGGGACTGGATAAGGTTCTTTCCCGGTCTCACCACAGGGCGAGTAAAATCCTGCAGTACAAGTAACCAACAGATAGGCACTTACTTGAAATAATATGAAAAATTCATTCTATTTCCAACGTTCAGGACAGAGCGCCGTTACTTATAGGGCCACAATGGCACCACACATGCACAAGAAGTAGACACCAGCAGACCCGGGGGTGAGGGGGTAGGTTTGCAGAGATAGAAAAAAAATATGTAGGGGGGGAATCCTTAAGAGGAGTGGGGAACTCTCAAAGCAGCCCAATGAGGACTGAGTGTGCTTAGAGGCAATGGGATGCTGGTGCGAGGGAGAATGGAATGGAGTACAGTGGTACCTCGGGTTACAGACGCTTCAGGTTACAGACGCTTCAGATTACAGACTCCGCTAATCCAGAAATAGTACCTCGGGTTAAGAACTTTGCTTCAGGATGAGAACAGAAATTGTGTGGCGGCGGCGGCAGGAGGCCCCATTAGCTAAAGTGGTACCTCAGGTTAAGAACAGTTTCAGGTTAAGAACGGACCTCCAGAACGAATTAAGTTCTTAACCTGAGGTACCACTGTATCATGAAGAGGACATGGCTGGGGCAGCCACAGTGAACAGAAGCGCTCCACACCACAAAGTTTCTTACGAGTTTCACTCTTCAGAAATATGATCCCCTGAAATAAAAGGAAGTCGCTTCCTACTGTACATAGCTATGATGGGATACCAGATGAACCACGACTGAACTTTTAAATTGCACTGCCTGTAGGTTTCCTCCAAAGCCTTGACAACCAGGCAGAAACTGAAGAAAGAAAAAAGAAAAACCCCACCGTTATGTAACTTTGTAAATTTCAGCATGTAAATGTTTCTCTGTTTCCAGGGGAAAGCATTCACAAAGAGATTAGAGATTTGACAGCAGCCAATTTATGCATTTAATCCAGATCACAGTAGCTCTGAACGTTGCCCTAAATATGGCCTTTTCTGATGTCACAAAGCACAGATGTGTTGCTTTTCGACTGAAAAACCGAGGTACCCGTGTGCTCTTTTTCCGCCTTCACATCAACCCCTGAACTTGTCACATCCGAACCATGTGTTTAAAGCACAACGGTTCCCCGCAAAGAATTGTGGGAACTGCAGTTTTCCTCTCTGAATTCCCGCAGTTCCCAGGATTCTTTACAGGGTGGGTGAAGCTTTAAATGTATGGTGCAGATGTTTTGAACAAGGTTCTTACAAGGCTTTCTTGTTGACCACAAGGCAAAAGCGTAGTGCTCACACTTCTCTTTGGCAACAACACCTGAGAAATACCAAGCGACGGTTGGTGAATGGTGAATGGCTAACATTTACAAAAGGTTTACATCGGTCCAGATGTCATTTTATTTGCCTACCAGACCTTCGTTCTAGGAAACCTGAGGAACAGATTTGTTACAGATTGTTTTCTCAGCTGCAACCTGGTACTCAACAGATGTTTTTGACTACAGCTTCCATCAGCCTCAGCTATCCAAAAGTCAGGAATGATGGGCGTTGGAGTCCTAAGTACAGTGGCGTAGCGTGGGTTCTCACCACCCGGGGCAAGGCAAGTAATTTGCGCCCCCTAACCCGTGGATTTTAGCACTCGAGTCTCTTCCGCGCCACCCCCAGATGTTGCGCCAGGTGTGGCAGGCCCCCCCTGCACCCCCCACGCTACGCCACTGCTCCCACCACAAGTCTTCAGGACAGCCATCCGAAGGCTGGCGCGGGGAGAAGGTCTCTCCGCCCCACCGCCAGGCTTTGGAGCAGCCTTCCGAAGGCTGGTGCGGGGAGAAGGTCTCTCCGTCCCACCGCCAGGCTTCGGAGCATCCATCCGAAGGCTGGTGTGGGGAGAAGGTCTCTCCGCCCCACCGCCAGGCTTCGGAGCAGCCTCCCGAAGGCTGGCGGCGGGAGGAGGTCTCTCCGCCCCACCGCCAGCCTTCGGAGGAGGTCCGAGGACAGTGGGGTTCCTGCTTCCTCGAGGAGGGCCGGCCAAACGCGCCCCCCCCAAATGTTGCACCCGGTGCAGCCGGCACCCCTGGCACCCCCCACGCTACGCCACTGCCTAAGTATTTGGCTGCTGCCAAGTTAGGGATGGCTGTTTTAGGAGATGGGATAGCTTCTTTCTAGGTAAGCCATAATAGTGTTTGTTTATGGACAAAGGGAACTCCTTCCCCCCCCCCCAAAAAAAATACTTTGGTTTTCATAGCAAATGTCCTCTCCAACCCCACTTTAAGTTTCAGAGGATCATATGCTCTCTTTGCCGGTTTCCAGGATTACTGTATTTTTCACTCTATAAGATGCACTTTTCCCCTCCTAAAAAGTAAGGGGAAATATGTGTGCGTCTTACGGAGCGAATGCAGGTGGGAGGCTCTGCTCAGCGCTCCCTTTAAAAAGCTGCGTGGAGAGTGTGTGTGGCTCTTGGGGGAGCCTTCATCCCGCTGCCCGGGAGAGGTTGCATACGGCTAGCAAAACTTTTTATTTATTATTTTGATAAGCGTAAATTAATACACAATTCACATAAGCGACAAATTGTTAATATCACATTTTTAGCGAAAATTATTAATACATGTTTAATTTGGGGTTGGGACGCAGGAGGCGCTGTGGGTTAAACCACAGAGCCTAGGACTTGCCGATCAGAAGGTCAGTGGTTCGAATCCCCGTGACGGGGTGAGCTCCCTTTGCTCGGTCCCTGCTCCTGCCAACCTAGCAGTTCAAAGTGCAAGTAGATAAATAGGTATCGCTCTGGCGGGAAGGTAAACAGCGTTTCCATGCACTGCTCTGGTTCTCCAGAAGCGGCTTAGTCATGCTGGCCACATGACCCGGAAGTTGTACGCCGCCTCCCTCGGCCAATAAAGCAAGATGAGCCCCGCAACCCCAGAGTCAGCCACGACTGGACCTAATGGTCAGGGGTCCCTTTAACTTTACCTTTAATTTGGTGTTGACAATAAAAATATTGGTACCATACTTCAGTTTTCAAAACACTCTACTCTTTATTGTTAAACCCCTTAACATACACTTTGAGGCTTCAAAGCACATACATTTCAGTAATCCTTGAGTGTCAGCCAGGCACAAAAAATGGAACCCAGACTTTTTGAGGTGCTCAAAAATGGAGAATCTTTCAGCGCAAAATGCATCTGGCACCCTGCTAATTTCAAACCCTGCACAAACCCCGCTTGAGGGGTTACCTATGCTCATTCTTGCCGGATCCTCATGCATCTGCATGCATCACTGTTCTGGGCATACATCTTGAATGTAGGAATGACAGTCCTGAGCAGTGGTTCATGAACAGGGCAACTTCTTCAAGGCAGATAACGATACTTGCATCACAAGTGAGCGAATGGGCCTAACACAACCACTGCAAACACATGGTAGAATTACCTGCCCTCAGAAGAGGCTTGTTGGAAAAAGACGCAGCAAAGCAGTGAATCACACAGAGACACAGAAGACAGACTTCTCTGTGGATGGGCACTCTGGCCTCACGGGAGCCATTTTATAACTCCGGACACACCAGCATGATCTGGCACACTGGGAAAATACAAGGGTAGCCTTGCACATGAGAGTTTTGATCTGAGTACATTATTAATTTTTTATTACCAAATCTTGCAGATAAACCAGGTTGCAACAACAGGCTGTCTGCAACACCCTGGCACCACATTGTACAGAGTTTGATGGATTGTATCACCACGTTGCAAAAGCTTGAATTATGTTGCACTCCTCAAACACTGTAAACATTATTCCAGTTTATTGACAATGGGCAACAGTGGCAGCGGGAGGGTGGGTGGGTGGGGAGAAAATTGTTACAGCACTCCTCACCTAAAATGAAGAGGCAAAACGAATGTGTGATTATGTGTAATCTGGGAAGGCACTGTGTCTGCTGTTAGATTACAAGAAAGCTAGTATTTCTAGCAAAATTCTAGAATAAGGGTAAAAGTGTTCCCCTGTCACTGCCAGGACTGTGTATTCTTTGCACTGCTGTTAATTTCTTTTGTATGATTTTTTAAACGCAGTAAATAAATAATATCTCCTGCAGTATCTACTGTGGAAGGTACAGTATCCCTGACAGATAACCAGCCAGTCTCTCCTTAAACGCTTCCAGTTGGGCACAGCCCGCCACCTCCTGAAGCAGTCTGCTTCACTTTCGAACAAAACGGCAATGGTGCCCACCTGAAAGGTGCTGGATCTGAGTTCTGGTGAGCTCCAGCTGGAAAAACAATTCCCAATGCTACTGCATATACAACAGGGGTAAGGAACCTTTGACCCATCAGCTGCTGAACTACAACACCCATCAGCCCAGACCAGTATGGCCAACGGCCAGGGATGATGGGAGTTCCATGTCCGAAATTAGCCAGGCGCCAGGGTCCAGACTGACGCGGGTTCAATTGCGGCCATGTGGAGATCTCTGAATGCCAGACGGGCAACTGGGGACAGCAGACTGGTTTGGACTCAGTCTGACCCTCATGCTTCCCTCCCCTTATGGTTTTGACTTTTAAAATGAGGATGCATTTTAAATTGCATTTTAACCTGTATTTTAAATTGTTTTCTTTTTCTTATTATGTTTTTACTGAAATTTTATTGGTGTTAGCCCCCTGAGCCCGGCTCTGGCTGGGGAGGGCGGGGTATAAATTATTTTTTATTATTATTATTATTATTATTATTATTATTATTATTATTATTATTATTATTATTATTAAAATGCCCTTTGGAAAAGGATCGGAAATATTTCCCTTGAAATCTGAATTTGTTTCATGTTGTAAATCGCTTTGAGACATTCTATTGTGGCGACCGTAACATACCGTATTTTTCACTCTATAAGATGCACCAGACCACAAGACGCACATAGTTTTTGGAGGAGGAAAACAAGAAAAAAAATATTCTGAATCTCAGAAGCCAGAACAGCAAGAGAGATTGCTGCGCAGCGAAAGCAGTGATCCCTTTTGCTGTTCTGGCTTCTGGGATAGCTGCGCAGCCTGCATTCGCTCCATAAGACGCACACACATTTCCCCTTACTTTTTAGGAGGGAAAAAGTGAGTCTTATAGAGCAAAAAATACGGTAGCTTTAAGGTGCCATTCAGCAGTTAGCTTATGCATCTGAGTTTCTGATGCTGTGAGTTCTAGTTCAGCAACATCTGGAGGGTAAAAAGACACAACACAGGCTGGAATCACTTCAACATTACCTGCGATGCCACCTGCTCTCTCCTCCTCACCAATACTGACCCTCCCAGGACAACACACTTCTCACCCCATACTGTGCTGTTAAGAGAAGATAATCTGCAAGATCCTAGAAACTTAAAATGCTCAGCGAGACTGAATCTGTAAGCACCTTGATCTCCCTTTCAATACACACAGAAGCCCACTTGGGAGAGGACCTCCAAACCAAAAATGGTCCTCTGCAGTTGAGAAATAAGCCTATGTCTTTGGAAAACCAACCCTGAACTTTGCTCCTGCTTGACAAGCAGGCCAAGCAGAGGAGGGGAGGGAAAGAAAGGCAGGCGATCTGAACAGAGAAAACAGGAGGAGACAACAGACAGAGAAACGTGTTTTTTAAGACCGCCAAGAATAAATGGAAAATGCAATCCAACACACTGTCTACTCAGAAGTCAGTCCCACGGAGTCCAGCAGTGACTACTTGCTAGGTAAAGACTGCAGCCTTTGAAATAAATCTTTAAGCAAATCAAGTGCCGTTAAGCTTAATGCTGGTCTTTTTATTTTTATTTTCATCGCCAGCAAACTTGCAATCTCAAACTGAAGTGTTGCCACATCCATGGATGAGTAAGCATGCAATCCTAAGCAAAATTCACCAGAAGTCAAGGCGGTTTCCTTCTTTTGAAACGTGGCGAGGAAGGGAACTGCGAGGTCCTTTTTACGAGGGACACATCCCTGCACGCTTTCCACATTATTTATAAAAAGAGAGAGAGAGAAATTTAAAGTTGGGCGGGAATCCTTTCCCCAAACCTGACCCTTTAACGAGCTCCCAAAGTGACCTGTCCCGCACCTGCAAGCCCGCTTTGGAGCAAAAAACGGGAGAGTGAGTGAGTGAGTGAGTGAGTGAGAGAGAGAGAGACGTCGCTTAGGATCGCGCGCAGCTAGAAGCAAAGGCCCCGGGCAGTAAGAGCAGAGCGACCCTCCCCGTATTTTACTCGTCCTGACTGCATCGGGGGCTTCTACTCCCAGGAAAGCGAGGTTAGGCCCGCCGCCGCCCGGGGCTTCTGGCCAAACAGGATCGGGCTGCGCGCCTCACAGGATCGGGCTGCGCGCCCAGGCAGCCTCGACCTTCGGCCCGCTCCGCCCGCCTTGCAGAAGAAAGCCCTCCCTGCTTCCTCCCGAGCAAGCGCGGCCTCCTGGCCGGGCTTCCTCTCGAGTAAGGAAGCGGCGTCTGCGGCTCCTCGCGGGGGGGAAGGCGGAGAGGCTCCGCGGACGCGGCGCTTACCTGCGCGGCAGGAGGGTCGCGAAGCGGCGAAGGGCGCGCGCAGGTTAGGCGCCCCGAGACCGGCGCCTGCGAAGCAGCAGCAGCAGCAGCAGCGGGGGCCGCGCCACTCTCGCTCCGCCCACCGCCCAGCTGGCCGTTCCCACGGCCCACCCACCTCGGGTCGCAGCAGGAGGCGGACGCGTCCCTTCCTCCCGCCCTCCCGCCGCCTCGGGGGAGACTTGCCTCCGCCTCCGCGGCTCGGCTTCTCCCGCGCCCTCTGCTGGGCTGCTGCGGAGAAGCGGGGGAAGCAGAGAGCAAGCCGGGGGGGGGGAGCGGACTGATTTTATCGATCAGTAAAATCAATAAATCAATAAAGATCAATGGCAATACATAGCAATCTGAGGTTCTGCCCCTGTCCTAACAAAGATCCTGGCTACGCCCAAGCCCCCCCCCCAGGGTATTCTAGTCCAAGGGGGCCCACTTGAATGAAATACTGATTTTATTGAACAATAAAATCAATAAATCAATAAAGATCAATGGCAATACATAGCAATCTGAGATTCTCCCCCCGCCCTAACAAAAATCCTGGCAACGCCCATGCCCCCCCCCCCAGGGTATTCTAGTCCAAGGGGGCCCACTTGAATGAAATACTGATTTTATTGAACAATAAAATCAATAAATCAATAAAGATCGATGGCAATACATAGCAATCCGAGGTTCTGCCCCTGTCCTAACAAAAATCCTGGCTACGCCCATGCCCCCCAGGGTATTCTAGTCCAAGGGGGCCCACTTGGATGAAATATTGATTTTATCGATCATTAAAATAAATTGAAATCAATATTATTGCTTCCCCAAGGGGGTCCTAGCCTCGTAAAGAGGACCGGACCCTCGGAAGGAGCACGGTTGTGGGAATGCCAGAGACCACACCAGGATTGGCGAAAAAGCAAAGTCTGATCTTTATTTTCAAAGAACAGAAGACTGTTGGACGGAGTGAGACCCTGGAACAAAGGAACTGCCTTTACTTAAATACCTTTTCATTTCCATACTGATCAACGATACAGAAAAATGACAGAAACGGCGCGAAGAGAGGATTAACATAAGGTAAGTGGGATGTTGTAAGATCTTGGATGGTGTTAATGAAGATGTTGTCCGCTTTCAGGTTGGGAACAAAAGGTGGTTTTTCCTTTTCAACAGATCTTGACTAACCGTTCTGTTTTTTGCTTCATTTTCAGAAGGAATTCCGGAGGTTTTGGGGTGATCGGTATGCAGATTAAATGGCTGGATATTTGGGAAACGGTTGTCAGTGTTGGTGTGAAGTTCCGCTCTGCATACTTTTATTCATTAAACTGATTTTATGTTGCATTTTGTGTATACTGTATTCACGATGTCGTTTGTAGACCCAGTAGGTGGCGCTGTGGTGCTTGAAGGTATTTTGACAGTTCGTGAACGGCAGAATATTGACAGATCAAGTATACAGCAATGGAAAGTCACATAGAATATAAAATCTTTCTCTACATTCTTCCAGCTACATTTTTCTATTCAAGTTACATTTTCTAGTGTAAGAAAACACTTTTGTAAGATACAAGAAGGTGATACATTTGATAAGAAAAACACTTTTTAGAAAGATACAAAAGGCGATACATTTGATAGAGTCAACAGTTGCATTCCTCAGCTACATTCTTTAGTGGTATTACAGCGATACAGAAGGAAAATATACAAGTAAAAAGATACATTCTTTTGTTAGCATAGAAATACGTAACACTGAGAGGTTCATTTATTAACTCCCATCTCTGATCATGGCTTCTCTTAAAAGGTAAAGGGTAAAGGGACCCCTGACCATTAGGTCCAGTCGTGACCGACTCTGGGATTGCAGCGCTCATCTTGCTTTATTGGCTGATGGAGCCGGCGCACAGCTTCCGGGTCATGTGGCCAGCATGACTAAGCCGCTTCTAGTGAACCAGAGCAGCGCATGGAAACGCTGTTTACCTTCCCGCCACAGCGGTACCTATTTCTCTACTTGCACTTTGACATGCTTTCGAACTGCTAGGTTGGCAGGAGCAGGGACCGAGCAACGGGAACTCACCCCGTTGCAGGGATTCAAACCGCCCACCTTCTGATCGGCAAGTCCTAGGCTCCTTCTGATCGGCAAGTCCTAGGCTCTGTGGTTTAACCCACAGCGCCACCCGCGTCCCATGGCTTCTCTTATGACCCAATAAATCAATAAAGTTCAATAGCAATGAGAGCTTCTCCCCCCCCCCCCCGCCCTAACAAAAAACCTGCCTAGGCCCATGCCCCCCACCTCCAGGGTCATCTAGTCCAAGGAGGCCCACTTGAATCAAATATTGATTTTATCAATCAATAAATCAATAAAGATCAATGGCAATACATAGCAATCTGAAGTTCTCCCCCCCCCCGCCCTAACAAAAATCCTGCCTACACCCATGCCCCCCACCTCCAGGGTCATCTAGTCCAAGGAGGCCCACTTGAATCAAATATTGATTTTATCAATCAATAAAGATCAATGGCAATACATAGCAATCTGAGGTTCTGTCCCTGCCCTAACAAAAATCCTGGCTATGCCCATGCCCCCCATTTTTTATATACCACCCCAAAAACTCCAACATCCAAAAGGAGGAGAGGGTTACAGTGGGCTTTAAGGGACTTAGAGATGTGGCAAATTGAGGACCGAAAAAGAAGTCGTGGCTTCAGACTCTACACAGCCACTTCTGACACGGGTCCGTCCGCCTGGCTGGGGAGACGAGGAAAAGGGCACCCTTGGAGCCAGGAGGACGGAAACCAAGGCAGCAAGCTGAGGACAATGAGACCAGCAGCTGTCAGGGAGGCATGGGGAGCAAAATTTGCCCCACAAGAAACTGGGCCCGGGGCCACAGCTCTCCCTCACCTCACCCACACGATACCACTGAAGGAACTATGGCATAAATCTATAAATACAGTGGTACCTCGGGTTACAGACGCTTCAGGTTACAGACACTTCAGGTTACAGACTCCGCTAACCCAGAAATAGTACCTTGCGTTAAGAACTTTGCTTCAGGATGAGAACAGAAATTGTGTGGCGGTAGCGGGAGGCCCCATTAGCTAAAGTGGTGCTTCAGGTTAAGAACAGTTTCAGGTTAAAAGGACCTCCAGAATGAATTAAGTTCTTAACCCAAGGTACCACTGTAATAGAATTGTACAGTTGGAAAGGACCCTGAGGGGCATACAATGGTACCTCGGGTTACATACGCTTCAGGTTACATACGCTTCAGGTTACAGACTCCGCTAACCCAGAAATAGTGCTTCAGGTTAAGAACTTTGCTTCAGGATGAGAACAGAAATTGTGCTCTGGTGGTGCGGCAGCATCAGGAGGCCCCATTAGCTAAAGTGGTGCTTCAGGTTAAAAACAGGTTCAGGTTAAGTACGGACCTCCGGAACGAATTAAGTACCTAACCCGAGGTACCTATGCAGGAATATGCCACTGTCCCAAATGGGGATCGAATCTGCGACCTTGGCATTATTAGCACCATGTTCTGACCAATAATTCAGATATACAGTGGTACCTCTGGTTGCGACCGGGATCCGTTCCGGAGGCCTGTTCGCAACTTGAGCAGAACGCAACCTGCATCTGTGTGTGTGTGGGTCGTGATTCTCCGCTTCTGCGGATGCGCATGACATCATTTTGTGTGTGTGCGCATGCACAAGTGGTGAAACCCGGAAGTAACCCTTTCGGGTACTTTTGAGTCACTGCAGGACACAACCTAAAAACGCTCAACCTGAAGCAAACACAACATGAGTTATGACTGTATTTTCTCAGAGCAGTTAAGCTAACCTGCCACCAGATGTCACCAGCCGCAAATAAAAGGGAACTGAAGTCGCTAGAAACAATTCCTTAAAAGCAAATTATAGACAGACTCAGGATGTGCTGCCCCGATAGTGTCCTCGGCTAGTGAACTTTTTCACCATGCAAGTCAGGTGCAAACATTTACACAGTCTTAGTTGTAAATTGATAGTGTTGTTTTCTGTTTGATGGTTGTTGTTGTTTAAAAATATTCCTACAAATATAAAAGATTCAGTGATTAACATGGAACACCATTAAATCACCAAGTAAATATTTTATTTATTGAAATACTGCCACCTCACCAACTACCAGTGGCCAAGTATCTTGTCTTTTTAAAGCCAGGCAAGCAACTTTTTGCTTATCCCCTCATATTTAAATATTTTGAAACCCTTTCAATTAAAGGCCAGAAGTGGAGAGGTTGAGCTTGATGCCTAAAAATAGATTAAAACAGTGCCAGGTAAACCTCGCTGGGAGGAGTCACCACTAAAAAGGCCCCTGCTCATCTTTCCACCCTCTGGACCTCCTGTGGAGACCAAACATGGAGAAGGACCTGGCATGATGACTGCAGAGTCTTGGGTTGGTTTGTGTGGGAAGAAGTGGCCTTGGAGATATTGGGGTCCTGCACCACATAAATTTGTGTAGATCAAAACTAGCACTTCGAACTGAGCCTGGAAACCAATTGGCCACTAGTGTAGTTGTGCCAGAATTGGTGTTATACATTTGGACCATCCTGTCCTAGTCAACAATCTGGCTGCTGAGTTCTGCACTAGATGTAGTGTCGTAATAATAATACAGTGGACGCTCAGTTTGCGAACGTGATCCGTGAGGGAGGCACGTTCGCAACCCGCAGCATCCGCAACCCACAGCGCCATGTCTGCGCATGTGCGGGTTGCGATTTGGCGCTTCTGCCCATGCGCAAAGCAAGATTTAGTGCTTCTGCACATGCGCAAGTGCCGAAACCTGGAAGTAACTCATTCAGGTACTTCTGGGTTTTGGCACGTCTGTAACCTGAAAATGCGCAACCTGAACCAAGAAGATCAAACCTATCCATTCTTAAGGAAATCAGCCCTGAGTGCTCACTGGAAGGACAGATCCTGAAGCTGAGGCTCCACCTCATGAGAAGAGAAGACTCCCTAGAAAAGACCGTGATGTTGGGAAAGATGGAGGGCACAAGGAGAAGGGGACGACAGAGGACGAGATGGTTGGACAGTGTTCTCGAAGCTACCAACATGAGTTTGACCAAGCTGTGGGAGGCAGTGGAAGACAGGAGTGCCTGGCGTGCTCTGGTCCATGGAGTGCTGTCTGGGGTCAGCTGGAAAAAACACCAAGGGGAAAATTACAAAAATATTCAATTATCTTAGCCCCCCCTCACCCCCCAGACTACAATGTGCTTCTTCAGGAACTTCTAAGCAGTTGTTTTTCCCTTAAGGATTAGCTATGGGGCTGTCTCCAAAGTACTTAACTCATCAAAAGTTGAGTAAATTGTAAATGTTACAATTTAAACGCAGAAGGAGAAACAACACCTTCTGGGCAATTATAAATGAAGCTTGTTAATGTGTCGTGGTGACAGCAAGAAAGGTATCCAACTGTGAAAACTGTTTGTTTTGACACAGGTTGTAAAAGTCACACATTTTAGGAAACTGTGGCAATGCAGTTATCAAGTAGGAGCGTTCGGCACGCTTTGAACATAAATCTCCAAGGTTTCTAATTAACAAATGTGCCATCATTTTTCCCCTAACCTCCCAGTTCTTCTATTCTAGTATTTTCAAATGCCCTCCTGTCCCAATTCAGCTTTAAGGTGCTGGTTTTAACCTTCAAAGCCCTGTACAGCCTAGGACCCTCGTACCTACGGGACCGCCTCTCCTGGTATGTCCCACAGAGGAACTTACGGTCTTCAAATAAAAACATCTTGAAGGTCCCAGGCCACAAAGAGGTTAGGCTGGCCTCAACCAGAGCCAGGACTTTCTTGGTTGTAGCTCCAATCTGGTGGAACGCTCTGTCACAAGAGACTAGGGCCCTGCGGGACTTGACATCTTTCCGCAGGGCCTGCAAGACAGAGCTCTTCCACCAGGCCTTTGGGCAGGGCACAGCTTGACTCCCTCCTTTGGCAATTCTCACAGAACTTCTAGCCCAATGGTTGCCATTAATTTGATTGGAATTAATTTTAGAATGAAATGATTTTAGAATGTTTTATCGTTTTACTGTTGTTAGCCGCTCTGGCTAACTTCCTGGCTTGACTGCTCTTGATGGGGCTGCCCTTGAGGAGAAGCTGAAAGTTCAGCTGGTGGCAAATGCTATTGCACATTTTCTGTTAGACAACTGGAAACCAAGAACATGTACAGCCAGTAATTATATCCTGCATTTTTATGTTGTGAACTGCCCTGAGATCTTTAGATGAAGGGCTATATTTATTACTATTATTATTATTATTATTATTATTATTATTATTATTATTATTATTATTATTATTATTATTATTTTCTGACTGAGGGTAGTTCTTCTGGGTGGTTCAAAGTTCTTTAAATCCTGAGATCATTTTCGGAGGCCCTCCTTTGTGTCCTGTCTCCTCGAGGTCCGGAGGGTGGCAACATGAGAACGTGGTTGTTGTTTGTATGGTTGTTGTATGGTTGTTGCAGTTACACTGATAACTGCAACTCAGTGCATGAATTGGGGGAGGATGTTAGAATTCCTGCTCCATGATTGCAGTCATGGGATTTTTGTCTATCACATGATGGTGTATGTTTTAACTCCACAGAGTGGGAAGTGATGGAGACAGGATGTTTGTGTTACTGTGTTCCGTGAAGTGGGACTATTGTCCTTCGTTCTTTCTCTTTGCTGTCTGATGCTAGAGAGAGATGGGGCCATGTTACAGTGCTCCGTATGTGCTTATATGTAAATAAAGTAGATTAGCCAAAAAACTGAGTTGCTGAGGTCTGTTACGCAACTGCGCAAACTCTGCAGATCCCTAAGTGTTCCAATGTCTGTTGGCATTGGTCACTGTGATGTTTGGGCTGAAGAAAGCTTTTGAAGCTCCCGAACGATCGACCAGGAGAGAGAGAACATGTCAGTCGGGCATGTGTCTCTGCCCAGGGTCCTACTCGAGTGTAGGCCAAACTCCTTACACTTCTCTGCAGTGGCTCCTAGTCTGTGGAAGTTCGCCTGGCGCCTTCATTATACACCTTTAGGTGCCAGGCAAAAACGTGTCTTTTTAACCAGGCCTTTGGTTGATCTGATGGACATTCTGTGCCTTTTTAAAATGCGTATTTGGGGGGGGGGAGCTATGGGCTTGATGTTTTTATTTTTATTATGTGGTTTTATATCTTGATTTTATTCTGTGAACCGCCCTGAGACTCCGGGTATAGGGCAGTGTATAAATTGAATAAATAAATAAATCAATAAAGCCCTTCATAGCCTGGGCTCCACATATCTGGCTGGGAGATTACCTGCCCTCAGTGGGGTCATATTCCCCTTAAAGGAGAGGGTACTAGGTTGGGGTACTCTTTTTTAAAATAATAATTTTTATTGAGTTTTCCACATTTATCATAATCACATTCTATTACATAATTCTATAACCTAAAACATAGGTCAAACTGAGCATAGACCTCCTTCCCTCCCTCTTTTTGACTTCCAAACATCTTTACTAAATTCTTAGCATTTCTATAGCCACTTTTTTACCTTCTATCTTCTTTTTATATTTCACCTCACTATATGTAAATCAGTTCCTTATATTCACATTACAAAACATTTCAACTTAAGCCTACAAATGTTTTCAGGTGTTTACAATGTTCTTCCGTATAAAATACAAATTTGCTCCCGTCCTTTTGAAACAGTTCATCGTGTTGATTACAGATCTTCCCCGTCAACTTTGCCAACTCTACGTATTCCACCATCTTGTTCTGCCATTCTTTCAATGTTGGAAGAAGAAGAAGAGTTTGGATTTGATATCCTGCTTTATCACTACCCTAAGGAGTCTCAAAGCGGCTAATATTCTATTTTCCCTTCCTCCCCCACAACAAGCACTCTGTGAGGTGAGTGGGACTGAGAGACTTCAAAGAAGTGTGACTAGCCCAAGGTCACCCAGCAGCTGCATGTGGAGGAGCGGAGACGCGAACCCAGTTCACCAGATTATGAGTCCACCACTCTTAACCACTACACCACACAGGAAGTTCCTGTTACTTCCATTTCTGAGCCAGAAGTATCCTTGCAGCCGTTGGGGTACTCTTGGGCCCTTTGAAGACACCTGAGGCTCAGGTGGCCTCAGTGGCATGGAGCGCCTTCCATCAGCCTCGGCTGGTGGCCCACCTGTGCCCCAATCCGGACAGGGATAGCCTAACTTCTGTTAGATTATTGCAATGCAAACTGTAGCTCTGGGAAGAGGTCCACAGAATTATTGTGGGGAGGGATGTTTTAAAGGTATCCTTCCCACGCAGCCACAAAGTGATGTTTCACCACACTTTTCCGAGCTGGTTCCTGGTTGCATGGAGCAGAGATCGTGGGGAAATGTGTTGTTTTCAAGATGTTGCTGCTCTCATCCAATTTTGCCAGAGGAAGAGGGGCGTTGTGTTGTGTCAATCATGCTTTCAAAGGTCAACCTGACATGACCTCGGGGGTCCAAAGTCCACTTATCTCTTGAAATTAGCCGCAATCACAGCGGGGATGGCACAGCGCCTCCTGTTAGCTCTTTATCCTGCTGCGCTCTAATGAAAGGCCACTTATCGATGGTCTCTGTGGCAGCAGGGAACAGTGACAGTGCGGCTGCGCATTGCCAGGTGAGAGGGATTCCCAGCAGCTTTCAAGACGAGCATTAGCAAAACATCTTATGGTGATGCTTGTTGGTTTCGAATGCAGGCGCAGGGGAGAGAAAGCCGTGGCAATTAGGAGTCTACCCTGAATGTTCCCAATTTGAGCAGGAGAGATACTTTTAAATGAGAGAAAACAGAGGTGAAACACAACCCACCAGCGAAATTCTAAAGATTTCTCATCTCTTTTCAGGGCAAAGGGGCACATCCCTGAGCAGCCTTCAAAAATGGGCCGAACCACAGTGCTGAATGTGTGCTACCCAGTGCTTTTTTTTCTTTTTTAAAAAATGTTTAGGGGTACAGTGGTACCTCGGGTTAAGAATTTAATTCATTCCGGAGGTCCGTTCTTAACCTGAAACTGTTCTTAACTTGAGGTACCACTTTAGCTAATGGGGCCTCCCGCCGCCGCTGCACGATTTCTGTTCTCATCCTGAAACATAGTTCTTAACCCGAGGTACTATTTCTAGGTTAGCATAGTCTGTAACTTGAAGCATCTGTAACCTGAAGCATTTGTAACCGGAGGTACCACTGTACTCTCATTTTGACTCAAGAAAATCACCATTTTATAGTTCAAATTGGGAAAAATAAATACAGTAAATGAACAAAACTACAAAGATTCACAATATGTTTAGGGTATGCGTGCCCCCAGAAAAAAGCACTGGTGCTAACCAAGATCTAACTTCTAATTTGGTTATTTACAGTGTTATCCTATGTATGTTTACTGAGAAGTAACCCGCATGTATTTCAATGGGCCTTATAGCTCTAGGTCCCATTTTCAAATACGTCAACAGGAAAAACAACAACCATATACCGGTATATGCTGGAAATTGACCAGAGTGTCTGGGGCAACCCAATCAGATGGGCGGGATATGATGATGATGATGATGATGGAAATAGGACGTCCCTATTTTCATCAGAGAAATGTTGGAGGGCATGGGAAAAAAGCCCTGGAGGAAGGGAGCTCAGAGTGAGGGACAGGGAAGAACTTGGGGGAAAGCATGGAACAATGGAAAGAGAAGGGAAAGGTTTCCAGAATGCCATGGGTCCAGAAGCCAGACAAGAACAGTCCACCCCCTTTGCTGGCAGGACTGGCAGGTGGGGAGAGGGAAAGGGAGAGCAGGTGTGGCAGAAATTGAGAAAAGGGGTGGCCCTGACCACCACAGGCACGTAGCCCCCAAGGGAATGCAGAAAGGAAAAATCCTGGCCCCAAGTTTAAAATATTTCTCAAAGCAAACATAACTAAGCAAAGTGACCAACGTCAACAGAACACAGAAAAGACAAAGGTCCTATAAAAACAGCTGAGCATCTTCCAGCAACAGAGACAATTCAACACAGCAAACTAAAAATTTGATCAGTAAAAGAGGTATGATGATGATGCAAGGTTTTAGCCATCTGGTGGGAAGTTGTAAAGGAATCCTTTGGATAGGCATTTCAGACAAATGGCTACTGAAAAGAGATCACATTTCTTAATGGGTTCTAGCATAAACCCTATGGCAAGCTTTTGTACACAGTAACCACACCACTTCAGAAAATATTCACCAGTTCCTCCCCAGTTTTCCAGTTCTTGGATGAGGGGGAAAAGAGAACTGAAATCATTCGTCATGCTTTTGAGCAGGTCACAGTCAAGATGTAGGAGGATTTGATGGCTGTGCACCTGATCTCTGCGTTCCCTGCACTAATCCATCAAATCTGATCCACTGACTTGGGCATGATAAACAAGGGGAAAGAAGCTGTGGAGGAACAATTTGAACTGAGTCATAGCAGATATGCATATAGTCATTGGCATGGACACAATTTTAATCAACAGAAGCACTTTGAAGGCTCATTCAATGGCAAGTGTTATTTCATTGTTGGATTTCCAAAGAACGGATTACCATAAGGCAAAGAAACAACTGCAGGCTTCCCCTGGCCCACCCCTCCACCCCCCTGCCTTCCTTGCATGGGATTAAACTTTACTCTTAAGGTTCAACTTTCTGGCTCTTAGTTAATAACACACTTAGGGTGATTATGGAATTTTCCAATACCTGAAGACAGATTTAGGAGTGACAGTAGCTGCTAGCTTTCAAGACCAATGGTTTTGAAACAGTGTTCCCGGGAACTGCGAAAACCAAGGAGAGGTTCCTGGTATGAAGAAGAAAGAAAAAACACCACAAGAACCACATACAGAATCATGGAATATGCTCAGCTTGCAGACTTAACATATAGAATAAGAGAACAAGAAGAACGTACGTTTAGAGAAGATTGGAAAATGTTTATTGAATAGGGGGGGGGGTTGTACACTTGAAAACGTTGGCAGCATTAAGATAAACTCAACGGTGTAAATAAGTTTTGATGGATGTAATAATGGAATACTGATTAGTTTGGTTTTTGTAAAATACAGTGGTGCCCCGCAAGACAAATGCCTCGCAAGACGGAAAACTCGCTAGACGAAAGAGTTTTCCGTTTTGGAGGTGCTTCGCAAAACGAATCTCCTATGGGCTTGCTTCGCAAGACGAAAATGTCTTGCGAGTTCCTGTGGGGTTTTTTTCCTTCCCCCCTTTTTCTAAGCCGCTAAGCCGCTTATCAGCTGATCCGATAAGCTGATAAGCCGCTAAAAGCCGCTAATAGCGCTAATCCGCTAATCCTTCAATGGGCTTGCTTCGCAAGACGAAAAAACCGCTAGACGAAGAGAATCACAGAACGGATTCTTTTCGTCTTGCGAGGCACCACTGTATGCAGGGATTTATGATATGCAAAATGAACCATGGAAAGAGAAGAAGGGAAGTCATTGATATTTTAAGGACGCTTCAATAAGTATTCTAAATCGCAAAGCAGAAAATTTAATAATAATAAAAATTATACACAGAATCATGGAATTGTTGAGTTGGGAGGGTCGGTTAGTTCAAACCCCTCCAAGCAGTATATTATCTGAATAAAAAATTAAAGAAAACAACAACTTATCATATCATGGACACTAGATAATAACAAACAGGTTAATCATGTATGAAACACCCAAAACATGCAAACAATACACCACAAATAATCTTTAGGAGATGATATATATGAATAGCACCTAAAGACCCCTTGTTGTCTAAATTTTCTGACGCTTTAATGGTCTATTGTTCCAGGGCACCATGCCTGCTGTTTCTTAAAAGCATTACTTATGAAAGGGAAGAGATATTGGGTGTGTCCTAAGAGATGGGCTCAGCGGAGGCATAATGTGGGGGGAACATGGCCTGGGAGCACATTTCTGAGGGGTCTCAACTAGGTGCCCAAATGACAAGCTCCCTCATCGAGGCCAGAGCTGAGGAGAGGCGAGACAAGCCATGCCCAGGCCTGGCCTTTGGAGCTGGGGTGACGCCCCCTTCTCCTCATGGCCTGCAAAGGGACACCTACATGAACACCGTACTCCTGAGCTGGCCAAGAAGGGGAGGACTGGGCGCTGCTGCTGAAGCCCACCAAGAAGAGGTGAGAGGCTCCATCAGGACAGGGAGGGGGAGAGGCAGGCCAGAGAAGGGCAGCCACGTTCTCCAGGGCTGTGGCTCTAGCACAGAGCAGCGGCAGGTGGGTTGGTCTAGTGGGCAGGTGGATGGAGGCCAAGGGCAAAACGTCTGTTAGAGGATGGGCTCCATTCACCCTCCACACAGGTGACCCTCTCAGCACACACCTCCATCTCAGCTGCCCAGTCCACTGGGGGCACAACATTTGCCCTGCCCCGTGGGCCAGCAATCCATGCTATGCCACTTGGGCTCAGTTCAATGAAAGTAATAGTCAGGCTTAACAGCTCTGGCTTGCATCCTCCCATGTGAATCACATGACAAAATGGCCCTTACCTAGTGGAGCTTCATTGTTTCTAACCGCCACTGGTAAAATATTAAGTTTTGCAATTTTATGTTCATCACAATAACATTGTCACAAACAGAAAAAGAAATACAGTCCCATCCCGTTTTTTTGTATTGGTCTCTCCTTTTTCCCATTTTCTTTTCTGGTGATCTCTTCACAGGTCTCTCCAAAGAGCTCCCAAGTCTCAAATGAAGCCAGCTCTTCCAGCAGAGTCCCAGAAGTCATGGTAGTAAGAAAAGCTGTTTTGTTTTTTAAAAAATAACTCATTTTCTGTACGATTGGTGGAAGGTGGCTGGGGACAAACTAGTGACTCTAGATCACAGACCCAAAAAGTGAACCACAAGACACACTGTCACCCTCAGATAGACAAACAAAAGGGTGAACAATCTTCCTTCTTTCCACACCAAGCTTCATGGCAGAGGTTTAAGTCTGAATCTCATCTCTCTGTTGTGCCCCTGTAGAGCAATGGCTCATCCAGCTTCAAACAAAAATGGCGGGCAAAATGGTTTTCCATGACTGAAGGACATTTAGGTGAGTATCCCTTGCTTGCCTAGGAAGAAAATCTATACTGTGTTCCATCTGCAACTCATTGTGCTAAGACTCTTTCAGGTTGCAGTGACTGAGTTGTCAGAAGAGGCCCTATTCTGCGTCACCACAATGAGGCTCACCTGCAGGTAGAAGAAGACTTCTTCTTTTGTTCCAGCTCTTCTTTCCTTCAGTCTTCCCAGAGTTCACTGCACCTGAGGTGAGAGGCACCTGCATTTGGACTGGGATAGATAGATAATTTATTACGGTCAAAGACCAGCTCGCAAAACACAATAAAAACAGTGTTCATAAAGATAAAATATACAATCAGAACAGATTGCAGCAATAGCTCATGAGTTAAAATTGAGATATATACATACACCCATACAACTGAGATTTGGGCTACCATAAAAATTGACCCTGAGGCTCCCCAAAGGGTGACTTCAGCTTTTCCCTAGTAAGCTATTTTATTCTAGAGGATGATCTGTGCCTACAAATCTAGGCACAGAATCTGGCTACCAGCCAGGTCATCTTATGATCTTTCCCTAAGAGGAGAGAATTAAGTTTAGACTTGTCTGGAAGATCAGCGAGCCTCTTCAGCAAAGGATCAGTGGTGTCTCTACGAATCTCAGCATAAAAAGAACATCTAAAAAATATATGTTTGGGGCTTCCTATTTCCCCTAGTGGGCAGGCGCAAAGTCTCTGTGCATACGGGACTCTTCTATAGGAGCCTTCCAGAACCGGTGAGGGCAAGGCCGAGCTTCTAGCAAGAGTGAAAGCCCTTCTTGCGTTTCTGGATGTGAGGAAATAGAGATATGTTGCTGGAGCGGCTACATATCTCCCGTTTTCTATGATTTTATAACCGGGGACCCTTGTACAGTCCTGTTGTCTCTCTATATCCATGATTCTTTGCCTAACCACAGATCTAGCTTGGCCCAGGCCCATAGGTATGAGGGTTTGGTGAGCAAGGCCCAGTTTCTGAGGTGTTTAAGACTGCTGTCTGCCAGCCAGACTGAAACTGGTTGCTCAGAATCAATGGGGCTATTCCTCGGGGAGCAGTTTCAGAGTTAGCCACATATATATTGAAGTTAGACTAATATGAGCTTCAACTTTCATCATCCCTGTTTCTAGTCTGACCCATGCATTTGAAACGCATCTAGGAACTTGTAGAAGGGCTCTGAGGAGTTTGGATTGCACTCTTTCAAGGGGAATGAACGAGGAGGGAGGCGGGCCCAGAAAGGATCCATAAAGGAGCTGTGCTAACGTTTTGGCTTTATATAATTTTAGTGCTTCCAACCCTCAAATGAAGCCCCCTCTTCCAGCAGAGTCCCAGAATCATGGTGGTAAGAAAAGCTGTCTCTCCACAGAGAGTGTTTCTCCCCCCAAGAGAACATTTGCAGGTTTTGCTTTTCACCTTGTTGCATTGCTAAAAAAAAAAGCCAAAGGCACTAGTGGTTGGCACTCCTGGTTCCCAGGATGGGGTTCAAGTCCCTGTGGTGCCCTTGCTAACTTCCAATGCAACCATCATGCCCCTCTATTTTCCCCTATATCCCCCACTTCCCAAAGTATTAGCATGGGTAGTGATTTCAGTGAATAAGCTTGGTTCTGAGCTCCACTGTGCTGCTTTTGGTTTGACTGGAAGAAGCCTCCTCAGTAGGAACATCTTCACTGATAGATGGACAGCAGCGTTTGTGAACTCTGTTGGTTTTTTTGCAATAAATATTCTTTCTAATTAACCATGCTTGTTTGTTTCCAAGACTCCCTGACAAATAAAATTGAACACATAATTCTCAAACAAAATGTAGATGTAATTTGTCTTCAAGAAACACATATAGCGAGCAAACATAATGGGCCGGTTCCAATCTGCCTTCATTACATATCTCTAGGTGCCAGGCAAAAACATTCCCCTTCTCCCAGGCCTTTGGCTCATTAAAAAATCTATGGCCTTTTAAGATGGGGAGGTTACTGCTACTCTGGTATGCATTTTTGTGTTTTTATATTGTAAACCGCACTTTGATCTTCGAATGAAGGGTAGTATAGGAAGAAGAAGGAGGAGGAGGAGGAGGAGGAGGAGGAGGAGAAGAAGAAGAGGAGGAGGAGGAGGAGGAGGAGGAGGAGGAGGAGGAGGAGGAATGCTCTGGTTTGGATTCACTCTCAGTTTAGACAATGGTTGTCAGGATTGGGAAGTGTGTGAGCAGACATTGGGATGAGTCCCGAAGACTTGCAATGAATAGTGTTGCCCTCACGCCAAACACCAACGGAGGAAGGGGGAAGATTATTTTCAATTATTCCTCCTTCCCCATGTAGCCCCTGCCGTTGTGACAGGGCCGTCTTTACCTGGAGTTGCTAGGGGTGCATTGCACCCAGGCGCCGAATTTTGTGCAGCCAGGAGCCAGTGTGGTGTAGTGGTTTAGAGCGGTAGACTCATAATCTGGTGAACTGGGTTTGCGTCTCCGCTCCTCCACATGCAGCTGCTGGGTGACCTTGGGCTAGTCACACTTCTCTGAAGTCTCTCAGCCTCACTCACCTCACAGAGTGTTTGTTGTGGGGGAGGAAGGGAAAGGAGAATGTTAGTGGCTTTGAGACTCCTTAGGGTAGTGATAAAGCAGGATATCAAATCCAAACTCTTCTTCTTCCAAACTCCTCCTCCTCCTCCTCCTCCTCCTCCTCCTCTTCTTCTTTTTCTTCTTCTTCTTCTTCTTCTTCTTCTTCTTCTTCTTCTTCTTCTTCTTCTTCTTCTTCTTCTTCTTCCTCTTCTTCTTCTTCTTCTTCTTCTTCTTCTTCTTCTTCTTCTTCTTCTTCTTCTTCTGTGGGGCGCCCGCTGCTGAAGCCACCTAAGCTGTTAACCGTGCCCCCAGGGTGATTGCATTTGATGGGTCATTTCCGTTCTCGATTGTGGAATAGCTGCAAAATCAACATATCCTGCACCGTTGTTCATTTCAGCATGATCGCAAAAATGGAAAGACGGAGGTATCGCAGCTGCTTTTTATTTTTTCATGTTAGCGTTTTTTGCTGTCCCCCTCCTTAAAAGCTCAACAACTCTGAGCTGTCCCCCCCCCAAAAAAAATGGGGGCGCTGGGCAAATTTGTGCACCCCAGTGCCGCATATGCTAAAGATAATAGAATCATAGAATCATAGAGTTGGAAGAGACCACAAGGGCCATCGAGTCCAACCCCCTGCCAAGCAGGAAACACCATCAGAGCACTCCTGACATATGGTTGTCAAGCCTCTGCTTAAAGACCTCCAAAGTAGGAGACTCCACCACACTCCTTGGCAGCAAATTCCACTGTCGAACAGCTCTTACTGTCAGGAAGTTCTTCCTAATGTTTAGGTGGAATCTTCTTTCTTGTAGTTTGGATCCATTGCTCCGTGTCCGCTTCTCTGGAGCAGCAGAAAACAACCTTTCTCCCTCCTCTATGTGACATCCTTTTATATATTTGAACATGGCTATCATATCACCCCTTAACCTCCTCTTCTCCAGGCTAAACATGCCCAGATAGCCCTGGTGTGGGCAGACAATAATGTCCCTTGGTCCTGATGCTTTTCTGCATAGATTTTATATTACCTCATGCGCTCTACCTTACATTAATTAGGTCAGAAGATTCAAGAAAAACAACGGCTTGAACTATTAAATAAAACCCCCTTATCTTCTTTTCCCTAATAGCAGTACTTAGATACTTCCCTTTCCCCAGCACGCATTGATATTTCCTATTATTGCTAATGCAGAATTGATGCAAAAAGATCCCTCGCTATATATACTCTCATTAAAAGTGTAACAAGGAAACTTGTTGAGCGTCAGTGATTTACATTTGCGCACAAAAGGAATTGCAGAGCAATGGAAGGTTTTCATTAGACAGCTTAATCACAAAGCTGAGCAACAAAAAGATACCATCTGCAATTAATATTCACTCTGCTACTAATGGTTGTGTTAAGAATTCTGGCACATAACATTCCTAGACTTTTACACCAATGCACCATGTTCTTCCTGGACTATTAAAGGGGGAAAGTGAGGAAATTTATTATGTGAAATTAACATTTCTACTTTCTTAATGGCACTGCTTTCATTCACAGTCTGCACACAATAAAAATGAGGCATGGATGTGCATAAATTAAAACAATGCCCCAAATTTCAATGGAGTGAAAATATAAATCTGGAAACAAAAGGCTTGCTCATCCCAGACTGAATAATATATCTGAAGTGCTTCTGCTAAGTGGATTGTCCACAGTTTAATGTTGTCATATATTTTGCTCTGCTTTGTTTCGCTTTGCCAAGTAATAGGGTGAAGCACATCATAGGCATGTGTGTGTTTTCACCTCCTTTAACTCTTCAGTTTTGTTTCCCAAATCTGCAACCCCATATTCCTCATGAAAAGATATAGCCTCTCTACAGCATTTGACCCAAGTATTCAAGTCTTCCTATTCCATTTTTCTTTTGGTAACCTCTCAGGGAAACAAATTAATCTGATTGGCATTTGTATAGGTGTTGGCTTGCTGTTATCTCTTGTTGCTGGTGCAAAGTGACCACTCCTCTCCAAAGAGAATAATAGGGTGCTGCTATTTGCTGGATTCTTATAGACAAGGCATCATCAGAAAGAAGGTCAACAATAAATAATCTTAGAATTGTAGAACTTGAAGGGTCCCTGAGAGTCATCTAATCCAATGCCCTGTTAACTCCCACTAAGTCTTGTGGAGTGGCTTTTACCTTGTGAAGGAAAGATTCAGCAATTTTATTCTGAAGGAGAAATGCAACCTTTTATAGGGCGATTTCAGGGACATATGGCAAGCCTTGCTCCTGTTAACTGAAGGCAGGCCAGGCAATCTATGGGCAGCAATGTATGGTGAGAGCTCGGAGCACATCTCTCTTTGGGCCAGAGTTGAATCATGATGCACAGTCTGACATCTTTATGTCTTCCAGTTCAAAACTGGAAAATACTGGAAAGTCTGTACTGACCAAATAGATATTGAAAAGCAAATTCGTCTTCTGATTGTCATGCTTTGTTTGGATTTGCTGTTTTCTGAAACAATAAAAATATAAAAATATGCCATATTTTTTCGTCTATAAGACGCCCCTATTTTGGGGGACTTGGATTTAAGAAAATGGGGGGAGATAGCCCCGTGCATAAGATACCCCCTAATTTTTGACATTATTTTTTGGGGAGCCTTGTCTTATACACTGAAAAATACGGTATGTTTAGGATATCAGTAACACTGAGTGGTGGCAACCAGGCATTTCAAGATCCATTGCTTTATCTTTTCTAAGGGAGATTCCACCTTCTTGTCAAAATCAAGAGAGAAATGCATATAGAATCACAGCTATTTAAGCAGCTGTCTTTACACGTCTACAGGTACTTCGACACAGTTGGCATTTGCCTTTGTGGATGGCATCAAGGGTGCTCAAAATTCACTCGCGCTGTCAGAGCCGATTCACACAGTTGATGTTTACATTTTAATGCAACTTCCAGATGTCTTAGAATTGATAGCATTCATTCATTATTTATTTAGTTAGACAAATGTATAAACTGTAACTTATTATTTTTTCAAAAAAAAAATTTAAAATATGCAAAATGCCTTATACCAGCGGTTCTCAACCTCTGGGTCCCCAGATGTTGTTGGACTACAACTCCCATCATCCCTGACCATTTGTCATGCTGGCTAGGAATGATGGGAGTTGTAGTCCAACAACATCTGGGGACCCATAGGTTGAGAACCACTGCCTTATACAAAGACCTAATAATCCACATAGCAGCAGCAGCAGCAAGCCTGCAGTTAGCTACCCCACTGGTGGTATCATTCCCATTTTACTCTAAGGCAGGGGTTGTCAACCTGGTCCCTCCTGCCCACGAATGGGTGTTTCATGATTCTAGGTGGGCGGTAGGGGGTTCTAGGGCACAAGCTGAATCCTCCTTTCACCGAGCACTGGTGGGCAGGAAGGAAATTTTACCATCAAGAAAGATGCATTAGTGGGCAGTAGGTATAAAAAGGTTGACTACCCCTGCTCTAAAGGGATGGAGGAATAAGTGATGGTGCTTGGTGGTGGTAGAAGAAGACATAGAGCCTAACAGAGAACTTAAGAGAGGTTAAATCCAAAATATCTCAGTTACTTGGTTTCCGTTTGGTTGTTGTTGTTGTTGTTGTTGTTGTTGTTGTTGTTGTTGTTGTTGTTGTTAGTGACAGCAAGGAATGGTCCTTCTCCCAGATCTTCATTGTCTGTTATGGACTGGAATTATACTTCAACACTTTTGGTGCTTCAGAATTTATAGCTTGCCTCTTTTGATTTTCCAGATTGCTGTTTCAACATCTTACCTATTTTTGAGTCCTCTGGTTGCTCCATTTTCTGGTCCCAGCCCCATGCATCAAGAAGTAGTACTGGGACTAAGTTCACAGTCAAGTTTTTATGTATGTTTTGTTTGCTATTATGCATTTATTATTTGTCTGAGAAAATTTCAAAATCTATCATGTGTCTGTCTGTCTGTCTGTCTATCTATCTATCTATCTATCTATCTATCTGTCTGTCTGTCTGTCTGTCTATCGTCTATTCCAAGAGGTATATAAATTGAATTTTGGATAAAACATTGCTGAAATCCACAAACCAATTAAATTTGGATGAAAGTCTCACCATGGGCACAGATCACAGCTGGGTGCACCTTCCTTGTAGCTAATGTAGGAAGTTTTACAGCGAAGCACCCATAAGCTGTTCCCATGCTGGAGTTTGCAATGACCTGTACATAATAATCATCAGTCTGCAGTCCGAGGTGAAGAACTCTTCTCTCAACAGCCATTTTGTGACTCTGATCTTAAATATTGAGTTTAAAAGCTTAGCAAATGACATTTTCCCAGCGCCCTTATCACTCACGAACAAAGAGCTTTTCTAGATGATTTGTTATTCTGTCAGAAGCAAATGTTTCATGCCATTCTTTCAAACGGTTGTACAATAATCTTGGTCCGAGCACAAGTTCCACATAAGGTGATTTTTTTTTCTGCCTTTCCTACCTGTAAACTGGATGCTCCTCTTCATAAACAGAGGTCATTGTTGTACAACCTCATTAGAGCATGCAGCTCATATTGGGAACATTGTGTCCTGCCCTTTTAACAATGCTAGGAGGTTTAGCCAACAGAGCACCTTATCTAAATCTACTGCAAGCTAAAATTTATGTCATACATAGGAAGGATAAGGTGAAATAGTGAAACCAGTAGAATTGAAATAAACCTCATAATGTGAAATACAAATAACATTTCTGGCTAAAGAAAATAATAAGAAGTAAAATGTGCAAGGTGACTAATGTAACCAATGGTAGTTGTAAATGAATATAGACAGACAATAAGAATTGTATATACAGGAGGATTTATTTGACTATAGACACTCTATGGACAAATACGAAAGGAGAACAATAATATACAAAACAGAGGAAGACAATGTGAAAAAGTTAGATGTGATATAAAAGGCCAGAAGAGGGAAGGAGAGAAGTCGACTCTTGGGAGCAGGTCTAAATGTGAAATGTAATACAATATGTGCATGTGGAGTGTACAAATGAAAATCAATACAGAATATTGGGGGGGGGATAAATCTACTGCAAGCTTCTATCTTCAAAACTTCAATATTAGACCTTCAACACTGTCTCTCTCACACAGTCAAGCCAAAGGCATTAGTCCTGGTTAGGCTGCCCTCCTATGTCTCCATCCATCTCCTTTTGCTGTTGTCAGGGCTTTTTTTTTTAAGCCGGAACTCACCTGAGCTCTGTTCTAGCACCTCTCCGGTGGGCACCATTGGCATTATAGGAGAGTAAGGGCTCCTGTTGCTGAACACCTTTGTAACTTGGTTGTCCTCAAGGTGGTCTTTGCAACGGTGTCAAATACTGCTAACAAATATACAGTGGTACCTCGGGTTAAGTACTTAATTCGTTCCGGAGGTCCGTTCTTAACCTGAAACTGTTCTTAACCTGAAGCACCACTTTAGCTAATGGGGCCTCCTGCTGCTGCTGCTGCCCCGTCGCCGGAGCACGATTTCTGTTCTCATCCTGAAGCAAAGTTCTTAACCTGAAGCACTATTTCTGGGTTAGTGGAGTCTGTAACCTAAAGCGTATGTAACCTGAAGCGTATGTAACCCGAGATACCACTGTATCTTATTTTTATGGGCCAATGCAGAAGCCCCAATGTAATTGCAGTTCGGGCATAGTTCAGCATTGAGAGAGGACCCCATCCCATACAACTCTGGCATGCAATAACATCCATGGATGTGGGGTGGGGGGTAGACTAGGAATTTGGGAGATCCACCAGGATCCCTCATTCCCTGCAATGGCTCCTCATGTTGCCAGTGTGTAGGAATCATCGCTGCGTGTGGAGCACACTTCCGCCCGCGGGCAGCCTCAACTGTCTGCATGAGTGACCTTGGGGTGCGGAGCACACTCCCCCCACATATAAAGCCACAGCTGTCTGAACATCTTGCCCCCTATCTAACCTTTGCTCTCTTAGTGGTCTGCCGTGTCCTGTCTGTGACCTTTGTCTCTGAGACCTTTGTCTCCTTCATCATACACTGTGCAAGGGGAAAATGACACGGTGGAAACAGGTGCCAAAATAACTTTGTACCACCCCACAATCTCAGGACTGGAAGATGTGTAAAGGTCACAGTCCAAAATGTATTTATTGTGTCAATAAAAGGAGCCTCCACAGAGCTAGCTGGCAGCTTGCCTGTGCACAGCTCACCTGCATTACCAACTCCTGCCTCATGTCCTTCACTTCACCAGTGCACACCCCACACATTGATAAGGGGAGCAGGGAGTGGGGAAAGCAGGCTTCTGGGGATCTTCTGCATATCCGCAGTGTGACTTTACTGGGACTATATTTGTTAGGTAAGTACAGTGGTACCTTGGTTCTCAAACTTAAACCGTTCTGGAAGTCCTTTCCAGAACCAAAGTGTTCCAAAGCCAAGGCCCGCTTTCCCATAGAAAGTAATGCAAAACGGATTAATCCATTCCAGACTTTTAAAAACAACCCCAAGACAGCAATTTAACATGAATTTTACTATCAAACGAGACCATTGATCCATAAAATGAAAGCGATAAACAATGTACTGTACTATAAAATAAGTAAGACAGTTTTGTAGATGATAAAAATGATTCCCCCCCCTTACCTGCACTGATGATAATCATTGTTTGGATGGGGGGCTTTTATCCATTTCCACAATCAATCAATCAGTAGCTGAACTGGGTTCCACACAGTCACAAAAACAAATTGACCGAAAAAGCCTCAAAAACAAAAGCGCAAAATAAATAGCAAAAACAAAAGCGCCAAACCTAATCCATTCTGGGAGTCTGTTTGACTTCCAAAATGTTTGAAAACCAAAGTGCAGCTTCTGATTGGTCAGGCGCCCCAGAAATAATAGCCAACAGCCTATCGGCTTCAGATGTTCAGCTTCCGAAAAACGGAACACTTCCGGGTTTTCGGCGTTTGGGAACCAAGGCATTTGATAACCAAGGTACCACTGTAATACCATCTGAGAGGTGTGAAATTGGTTGGATAGTTGCGCCTCACACTAGTTCACAAGCATGTTCTAGCTGCAGTCAAGGGACAAGGGAACTAAAAAGCAAACTCTCACTTTTGCACATACAGTGGTACCTCTGGTTACAAACGCTTCTGGTTACGTACGCTTCAGGTTACAAACTCCGCTAACCCTGAAGTAGCTGCTCCTGGTTGCGAAGTTTGCCCCAGGATGCGAACGGAAATCGCGCGTCAGGGGCGCGCACTCAGTGGGAAGCCCCATTAGCAAAAGTGCGCCTCAGGATAAGAATGGTTTCAGCTTAAGAACGGACCTCTGGGAGGGACCACTAGGGGCGCATCAGAAGATGGCTGACAATAACATCTCTCCGACCCACACGAGGTAAATTGGAGGCTGTGATGGGAGTAAATAGCCTCCCTACCCCCCCCCCCAGGATTATGGTGGGGGACTGCCCTTGCCTGCTGTGCCCTATACCACCCCTGAATTTGTGGGGATGGGGGCACTAGGCACAATGCCCTCCTGTGGGATTTTGGCACTCCTGGACGCCGTCTCTGATCCGCGCCACTAGCTGCAAGAACTTCAAAAGAAATAATTTGGATGAAGCTAATGCACATATTTCAAGGAAGAAGGGGGAGTAAAGACTGCTAACAGAAGAGATCTCTGATAAAACAAGACGAGTCAGAGGAACAAGTATAGATCATGAGAAGATACGCCAAGACTCGGTATGGCAAAGAGACTGATGGGGGAGGGGGGAAAACTTTCTTTCTTTCCTTTATGTGATTAAACAAGAATCCCCCCCACCCACAAATCAGAAATGTCGTTTTAAGGACTTAAGCTGTGGATTTAAGGCTGTGTGGAGATAAACTTTTGAACCAGAGCATGTTTTAAGAAGAGCGTTGTCAGGGAACTGCCATCAGTGCCGGAGGGAGAGAGCAAGCTCCAGAGGGATCCCAGAGAGCGTCCCGGGATTGGGAGAGGCAGCCCATCTTCTGGGGAAGGGAATCAGCTTAGCTCCAGTGGAGAAGGGGGGCAGATGGGGGAATCAGAGAGGCGGTCACATGACTCCTTGCCGGGGACCAGCGGGGAGAGGAAGGGTCCTCCGCTGCCTACGCCCTCCTTGCGCAGAAGGCTTCCGCGCAGGGAGAGTAGGAGGAGACTGGGCGTCAAAGAACTTCTTTGCTGGAAGAAGTTTAAGAAACGCCCACTGACGGATTCTGCCAGCGATTGAGTCAGCCACTGGTGAGTGGCTGTCCGGACAGGAAAGGTTCACTCAGGCAACCCAGCCAGGTGTTGGCACAGGCTTACGGCACGAGCAACCCCTAGAACCATTACAAGCGTGGAATGTATAAGGGCTTTGGAATGACGCAGTTAAAAATACCGTCGCCATATTGGGAAGTTCTGTCGGAGGACTTAAGTCTGAGAGGAGAAATAGAGAAATAGAGCTGTTTTTATATTGTGGATGAAACTCCTCAGTGGGACTTAAGAACGACAGTTCTGTAATTAATGATGGAAAGAGCGCTGTTATCTATTAAGGCGATGATATATGGAAACCATCTCGATTTGAGGACTGGAAGAACGGAAAAACTCACACAGGATTATTATTGGTGTTTATCGGCTTACGGAGACTATCAGAAGAGATCATAAAGAAAAAAGAGAAAATATATGAACAAGATGTGATGTGGAAACAGCAAGATAAGTCTGGATAGAATTATGAACTTTGTTTGGACTGATTTGGACATGAACGCAGTAGCAAGAAGATGATCAGAATCCCCCTTCGGATCTTGAAATATGGGTTCCCTCAACAAAATTTAAAATTTGGCTTTGTAATTCGGAATTTATGTGATGTGATTTGATTTGATGTGATTGGCCGGTTAATAAAAATTATTTTTTTTAAAAAAAAAGAACGGACCTCCAGAATGAATTAAGTTCGTAACCAGAGGTACCACTGTACAGGATTACAGACATCCCTGGAAACACTTCAGCCCATGGAACTGCCTAGAACAGACACTCTGTCCCATATTCTGTTAGGGATGAACGAATCTGTCAGTTTCAATTGCTCTCAGTTTCTCGTTTTTCCAGGCTTGAGTTCATTCTCCACATTTCTACATCAGTCTGCAGTTTTTATTATTACCAAAAAAAATAGGTCCTCGTGAAAATTCACCAACATTTTAATGAAAATTTATCCTAATATGCATATTTTTGTATTGAAATTTTGACTAATTTTTTCAAAGCAATTTCTCTTTTGTGTGCTATTTTAACCAATATATGCATTGCCATGCACAGTTGGCCTTAGAGATGTGGGACATAATATAGAACTGTCTTCATGGGAAACATTGTGGAAGGGTAATTAAGATTTACTGCTTGTTATACTTTAAAAGAAAATTATATGAAGATGATTTATAGATGGTATTTAACTCCAAACAAGCTAGTATAAAACTAGTATAAAACTAAGTCGAGTACAGTGGTACCTCAGGTTACAGACGCTTCAGGTTACAGACTCCACTAACCCAGAAATAGTACCTCGGGTTAAGAACTTTGCTTCAGGATGAGAACAGAAATTGTGTGGCGGCGGCGCAACGGCAGCAGGAGGCCCCATTAGCTAAAGTGGTACCTCAGGTTAAGAACAGTTTCGGGTTAAGAACGGACCTCCAGAACGAATTAAGTTCTTAACCTGAGGTACCACTGTACGTGTTGAAAGGACAGAAGGACAGAAGGAACATGTTTTCATATGTGGTAGACTTGCAAAAAAGGTAAGGGCTATTGGGAAACGATATATAATGAAATTTAAAAGATGTTCAAGTTGATGATTCTCAAGAAACCTGAAGCTTTTTTTATAGGAATTATAGAAAATGAGCTGGTTAACTTATATATGTATGTAATGACAGCAGCACCAATATTGTATGCCCAAAGGTGGAAGAAAGGAGATGTTCCAATGATGGGGTATGCAGAACTGGCAAGATTAACAGCAAAGATTGGAGACCAACCTGACGAAAAATTCCTTGAGGACTGGAGACCTTTTATTGAGTATTTTAAAAAACTACACAAGATATGAGCAACAGCATTGTAATGTGTATGGGTTGCTCGTGCGTAAGTTGCCGCCTCTCCAGGCTTTGTTGCCTTGCTAAACCTTTCAGTCTGGGCAGCCCTTCACTTCATGGCTGCCTCAGTCGCTAGCAGAATCCGTCAGTGGGCGTTTCTTAAATCTTTTCCAACATAAAAGTTGTTTGACACCCAGTCTCCTCCTACTCTCTCTGCGCGGAAGTCTTCTGCGTAGGGTGGGCGTGGGTAGCGGAGGACCCGTGCTCTCCCCGCTGGTGTCCGGTGAAGAGTCCTGGAGCCCTCTCACCGATTCCCCCATCAGCCCCTCTATATCCCTGGTGTTGCGCTGATTTGCTTCCCCATCTGCGGAGCTGCCTCTCTCCCTGCTGGGCCCTTCTCCAGCATCATTTGAGAGCCTTCCCTCCACCTCTAGCTCCGATGTCAGTTCCCTGACAAGCATGAATTATTAAGATAAATAGGTTAAACTGAATGTATTGAATAGTATAGGCAAAATATTTTATGTTTGTTGACGGTATTGCTTTCTGGAATGAGGCCATCATCCAGACTTGCCACACAGCCAAGGCTGGATGAAAGATACGATTCAAGGAGATGGGACAGTGTTATGTACTAAACTTGGATCCTAGAACAATAGGCAAGTAGGATCCTAGAATGCAACAACTGATTGGCCTGCAGGAAAAGACCAGTCAGGCTCCAAGAGGGAAGCAGAATCAGCCAATCAGATGGGACTCATTGTGTAAATAATGCATAAAAGCCTGAGGTCTGGGGGGCAATTCAATCACTGTTTTACAAGCTGCAATAAAGAGCATGAAATCACTACAGGACTCCGAGTATATTTCAGACAAAGTAGAGCTGATCACTACTGCTGCTATGACAATGGTGTTTCCGCTTCACCCAACACTGGGGGGCATCAGAGGGGCCCTGGCCTCAGTGCCAAGGGGTGGAAATGCATTATCTGGTCTTGCAACATATGACAGCTTCAAAGGGTTTGGGGAGTTAAAAGGAAATGGATGAGCTCAGGACGAAGTAGGAAGTGAGTATTAGCTTGGACACTGCATTTGAGGGCTAGAGATGCAACCAGACAAAGGAGAAGTCCTCCAGAGCTTAGAAGGAACATCTTGCACTATTTAACCCCCTTCCCTCAGACACTGAAGCCTGGAGTACCAAGAAGCCTTTCCACACTCTACTGTAGTTAACACTGAAATTGAAAAGAGGAATGATGTCTTGAGAGGAGAATTGCTGTTTCCTTAGACCTCCCCTCAATACATCATTCCTCTCTTATCAAATATGTAGGGCACAGTGCCCTGAATAAATGTTCTGCAAGGAACAACAGAGGCAAAGAATGGCAGGTTTTCCTTTAAAACTGGAACAAAAACGGATGTGGGAGGTTGAAATACAGGGCAAGGCCCTTTATTGCACCGTGGAGGAAAGGAGTTGTGATGGATGTCCATTTCAGCTTCTTTCAATTTCCCATATTATGATGACAATGACTTGTTAGTTGCTTGTCACCCAAAGGTCTCCAAGAGACTTGCAACACATTTAAAAGTGTAAATATAAATGCATTGTACCACTAAAACAAAGCTACCCTCATAACAGCCACGTTATATTTTTTGGTACTAACAACACTGTGTCAGCTTATCAAAAGGCCTGAGGGGGGAAGGTAACAGAAACAGCAGATAAAACACTGGTTTCCACTAAAAACGACTTAAGCCTGACCAATAAGAAATCTGGTGGAACAACAACAACTTTGCAAGGGTAGTCAAAGGTATTCCATGGCACTGTTGTGGCCGATGAACCAGTCCTTTTTCTAATTTTGACCCTTTTGAAACTTATTTAATAAAACCTCTGTTCAGCTCAAACAAATGAATCTCCACATCACACTTTTTTATATATTAATATTTTATTAGAAGAATTTCATTTATAAAAAGATAGAGTGACAAAAAGGAAAAGGGGGGGAGGGAAAGTGTGTGAGAATGAAAAAGAGAGAAATACTCAGTTACTTTCCCATACATACATACATACATACATACATACAGATGTGTATAATCTTATTCTCTTAATACACATAAAGTTATCAATAACATAATATGTTATGTGGAAACACATTCCAAAAATCATTGTATTTATCTAAAGAAAGTCTGTGTCTATAAGCACTCTATTCATATGTTGCCAGTATTCTCATGTTGTCAAGCATTAAGAGGAACCATGTATCTATTCTTCCAGTTCATCAGTTTCAGTCTCTTGGCCACCATTAAGGCTTGTAGAATCCATTTTCACTGTCCCAGTGTCAATTTCCATACAATGGGTATATGGTTCACCTCTGAAAATCTTAGGTTCTTCCATAGCATCTTATGTATTTAGTCCAGCACTTTCTCCCCAAACTTATCTGTTATCTGAAGAATATTTGGTATCTGAAGAAGTATGCATGCACATGAAAGCTTATACCCAGAACAAATTTACCGGTAGTTGGTCTCTAAGGCGCTACTGGACAATTTTTAAATTTATTTCGACTGCGTCAGACCAACACGGCTACCTACCTGAATCCTAAAACTTAGTAAGTGTGGGACACAGTGAAAATATATTGTCCATATTACATCTCCAGCAAAGAACTACTCTGGATAGACCTTTCTTATACCAACATAAGAGAGTTCAACAGATTCCAAATAACATTTCCTGTTGTATAAGTCTTAGTTTACGATCCGTCAACATGTTTGATACTGAAGCTTAGACACTTTTCCACTGTCTAGAGAACACTGAAACTTCCAATGCTTTATTCCAATCCTTTCTTAAAACCTGCATATCAAACTTATTTATGGATAGTAAATATCCAGAAGAATAAATTGCTGGTTTTTACTGTGCTCTAGTTTAAAGGTTTCAAGGCTATATAGAGTCAAAACTGCTTCTCTTTTGCTTTACGTACATTATATATGCTTCATCAAACAACTGTTTTTTTCTTTATTTTTCATCCCTGAGGATTATATAATCAGAGCCAGGAGTCATGAGTAAATAATCTTGTTATACCAAATCTTGTTTGCAAGGAATCCCATCTGTATGGCCAGCTTTTTTAATGGTCTTCTCTAAGAGGATTTGTAAATTCATCTGTTCCTGACTGGATCCTAATTAAGTGCTAAATATTATATACATAGTACTACTTCCTCAGGATATAGGTCACAGAAATGTCATTTTTAAAAAGCATATGCTATTTACAGCAAAATGTTACGAACGCAAACCTGTTCATTATTAATTTGCTTACAGGTGGTCAAGAGGAGATTTACTGTATACAGTGCCAGATTTACGTATAAACTAAACAAGCTATAGCTTAGGGTCCCACTCTGGATGTGCATTTCCAAAATATAAGATAAAATACATATTTTGTTATGTGCAAATGGCTTTAGATACCTATTAGGTCCATAAAATACCATATAGCATATATTCAACACAAAAAACAGGGACAATTTGTTGTTGACAAAGGACAGCTGGACATATAAAGGGCCCCATTACCTTCAGTAGCTTAGGGCTCCATCAAACCTAAATCTGGCCCTGAGTGTGTGTGTGTGTGTGTGTGTGTGTGTGTTTGCATAGAAATGAAGACTAAACATAAGGCAGTTTTCTTCTAACCCATTATATTATATGACATATTACAAGAGAATACTGTAATCGCAGGTGTTTCTGGGAGATCTACAAAGGTCTGGACATTTTGGAGCAATCATCTTGCTTCACAATTTAACATATTTTCTCTGAAGAGTTCAGAAATTATACTTCCAGACATATTCAGGGCAATCCACCAACAGCAGGGGCTGGTCTTGAGTTTAGACAAACACTTAATGCCAAACACAATCCAGAGCTATAATCATACTTGAAAACCAGCATTTTCCAATGAAGAGCCTTTGAGGGCATTCACACACAAACACACTGCAACTGCTTTTAAGTAAAGAATAAATTGTGGGGAGATTTGATAATAGATTTCCCAAGACATGTCCAGTACAACCATCTATAAAAATAG
The DNA here is from genome assembly GCF_964188305.1 of Podarcis bocagei. Taxonomy (NCBI): domain Eukaryota; kingdom Metazoa; phylum Chordata; class Lepidosauria; order Squamata; family Lacertidae; genus Podarcis; species Podarcis bocagei. The sequence goes on from NC_138143.1 coordinate 20,833,126, forward strand.
ATATAGGAGTTCTAAGACACCCCCTCTCTTAAACACAAACATTATATAATAACCTGAGCTTTGTCTACTATATCTTGTTACCAAAAATAAAAAATTCCAGGCAAGAAACCAGTCTTGAGGTTCCTCCTAACCTTTTCTCAAGAGATATGAACACAGCTTAGTCTTTCAATGTCTCTGTAGATTCCTCAAGGCGGAAGTTTTCTTTCTTTCTAATCTTACTTGGCTAGCTCTGTGAAGTTAACTTCATTGCAGAGGTAATCCTTGTCAAATGTACAAAATTACATTGCACAAGACTGAGAAGGGGGTATTACATGGTTCAGATGAAGTGCCGCTTCCAAGTTGTGTCTTGACATTCTCTACCTATGAATCATAATCTTCTTGGGCACATTCTGCCTCTGTTGTCCAAAGTCCTATTTGGCAGGTATTGTCTGAAGCTAATTGCATGACCGCTGGACCACTCCTTTCCAAAATGCTTTGGCTTCTGGCAGTTGCGAGAGAGGCATTTAAGAAATGTGTCCTTCTGGATATACACCAGGAAAAATCTGTGCAATGAATTAAAAGGTAGTTTGGTATATATTGTAAGGAAACATGGCCCTGCTCCAAAAGAACATGACGTCACTGTATTTTGTTCTTCCTTTCTTTCCTCTCCACACCCTCCATAACCACATATCCTGAATTTGCATTCTTTTTCACTCCACTATTACTCAGCAGTTGTTACCTGGACTTTCAGCTTTACACAATTAATACCATGCAAGGCATACCATGAATTTTCAGCCAGTTGGTGCAACCATTTCCTTCTGCCAAAGGCTGTGCTCATCTGCACTGGGGCTGGGGCTTTTTCACATGTTCATAAATGACCTGAGTTTGCTGAGGACAGCATGTTTTCTTAGGGTGGTTGAAACAAAAAGGAATAGTGAAGAGCTCTGAAAGCACCACTCCAAACTGAGGGAATAGGCATTGAAATGGCAAATGCAGTTCATTATGAACTTCATGACTGAGTGTCAATTTGAACGCAGATCCTAGTCCAACACTCTAACCACAACACCACACTGGCTTCTTCTGCTGTGGGGCAACACTATAAACCAAGTAATAATAATAACCATAATTTATTATTTGTACCCCGCCCATCTGGCTGGGTTTCCCCAGCCACTCTAGGAGGCTTCCAACAAAGATTAAAAATACATTAAAATGTCACACATTAGAAACTTCCCTGAACAGGACTGCCTTCAGATGTCTTCTGAATGTCAGGTAGTTGTTTATCTCTTTGACATCTGATGGGAGGGCATTCCATAGGGCGGTCACCACTACCGAGAAGGCCCTCTGCCTGGTTCCTTGTAGCTTTGCTTCTCACAGTGAGGGATACGCCAGAAGGCCCTCGGCGCTGGACCTCAGTGTCTGGGCAAAACGATGGGGGTGGAGACACTCCTTCAGATGTACTGGGCTAAGGCAGTTTAGGGCTTTAAAGGTCAACACCAACACTTTGAATTGTGCTTGGAAATGTACTTACGTAGTTACTTATCTCCTTGGCTTGGGGGTCCCATAACTCCATACCCTCCAACATTTCTCTGATGAAAATAGGGATGTCCTAAGGAAAACCAAGACATTCTGGGATCAGATCAGAAACCGGGACAGCTCCTGTAAATCTGGGACTGTCCTGGAAAATAGGGGCACGTAGAGGGTCTTCATACAACCAAGCTCCCCCTCAGCCATTTTTTACTTCTAAGAATGTCTTTGGGGTGTGTTATTTCAGATATTAAGGTACAATAGAAAACAGAAGGGAAATCAAAATGTATATTAAAGCAAATGTATATTCAATACACTGCAGGTTCCTCATGTTCCTGTTTTTGTCACAGGACGTGCTAAAAGCATGTGACAATGGCCTCAGGCTTAGTCAGGGCAGAGGGGAAATCATTTTAACACTCATCATACCTGGAGAGCTGAGCCATTAACCAGAGGATGGCAAATCCATATGTTTTGGAAAACTGTGGATTCCTTTGCCATATTATAGGCTGGTCAACGTTTGTAGCGTCTGAAGTCCAAGCCAGGCCTAGAGATAGCAGGTGCTATGCCACAGATGAGGTTAGATCTGGACAAGGAAACAGTGCTGGCCTTCAGTGTGGAAATTCCACAACCAGACCAAGCTTTCAGTGTGACTTGCAAAGAACTCTGAAGAAACATGGGTGTGAAGCAATCTCAGCAAGTGGGAGTACATAACAAGATGGATAAGAAACACACCTAGTTAAGCAACTACCAGAAAAACCAGAGTTGGTTGCAATGATGCCAACAGATGAAACATCACAGGCAGAGGTGATGAGTGTTCTGTGGGTGTTTCTGAGTGGCATCACAAAGCAATAAGAAGTGTCTCTGAAGTTGGTCAGAGGTGAAAAAGGATCTAGAAATTTGGACAAATTTGAAGCTTTCCTTGCTGGGTCAAATTGCCGTTATTAAGATGAATGTATTGCCAAGGATGCTATTTTTATTCCAATCATTGCAAATTATTGATAAGATGGATTGTTTCAAGAAGTGGCAAAGAGACATATCTAGATTTGTCTGGCAGGGCAAAAAGCCCAGAATAAAACTTAAAACTCTCACAGATGCTAAAGACAGAGGGGGGTTTGCCCTGCCAGACTTAAAACTTTACTATGAGTCAGCAGCTTTTTGCTGGCTGAAGGAATGGCTGCTTCTTGAGAACACGGATGTGTTGGATCTTGAAGGGTATGACAATGTATTTGGGTGGCATGCTTATCTTTGGTATGGCAAGGTCAAAGCACATAAGGCATTTAAAAACCATATTGTCCGGAAATCATTGTTTAATGTCTGGATAAGGTATAAAGACTTTCTGGAGAGTAAAACACCAAGGTGGTTATCACCTATGCAAGCGAAAGCTTTGAAAAAACTCAACATGGAGGCTAAATGGCCAAAATACTGGGAAATTATAGAACAGGAAGGTGATAAATTGAAATTGCAGAGTTATGACAAGCTTAAAGAGAAGGTGCGAGACTGGTTACATTACTTTCAAATTAGAGAGGTTTATAACTTGGACAAAAAAATTGGTTTCCAGGTGGAAAAATCAAAGTTAGAAACAGAATTGTTAGAACCCAATGTTAAGACACTTTCAAGAATGTATAATCTGCTGTTGAAATGGAATACTGAGGAAGAAACGGTAAAATCGGCAATGATAAAATGGGCACAAGACATAGGCCATAACATTATGTTCGCTGACTGGGAGAAGTTGTGGACCACCGGGATTAAATTTACGGCATGCAATGCCTTAAGAGAGAATATTATGAAAATGATGTATAGGTGGTACATGACCCCAGTCAAGCTAGCAAAGATATATCATTTGCCCGATAATAAATGTTGGAAGTGTAAAGAAATTGAAGGTACATTCTTTCACCTTTGGTGGACGTGCCCAAGGATTAAGGCTTTCTGGGAAATGATATATAATGAACTGAAACAGGTATTTAAATATACTTTCCCGAAGAAACCAGAGGCCTTCCTCCTGGGCATAGTCGACCAATCGGTGTTAAAGAAGTATAGAACTTTCTTTATGTACGCTACAGCAGCAGCAAGAACTCTTATCGCAAAACATTGGAAGACACAAGATCTACCCACCTTGGAAGACTGGCAGATGCAACTAATAGACTATATGGAGATGGCGGAAATGACTGGCAGAATCCAAGACCAGGGAGAAGACTCAGTGGAAGAAGATTGGGAGAAATTTAAAACCTATTTGCAGAAATATTGTAAAATTTCAGAATGTTGATGACATTGAAATGAATTGCTGGGGTTCTAGCAACAAGGTAGAAGACTGTGGGCAGTCACTGTTCACCGGATTTGGAATATGTGGCTGTTAAATGTAGACCAGCCTATCTCCCTAGGGAGTTCACAGCTGTTATGTTAACTGGTGTGTACGTGCCACCAGATGCCAATGCCAACTTGGCTTTGGGATGCCTGCAGGACCTTATCAGCAGCCAGCAAGACAAGTATCCTGAAGCTGTGCACATCATTGCGGGAGACTTCAACCATGTTGAACTTAAAACAGTGCTCCCAACGCTCTATCAGCATGTGAAATGTCCCACAAGAGGGGACAAGACACTGGATAAAGTTTATTCGAATGTAAATCACGGCTATAGGGCTTTACAGCTGCCACACTTGGGCCAGTCCGACCATATGTCTCTGTTCCTGGTACCAGCATATATCCCAGTCAGGAAACGGGCTCCCACAATATTAAAATCTGTTAAAATCTGGCCTGAAGGTGCTATTCACCAGCTGCAGGACTGTTTTGAGAGAACCAATTGGGATATTTTCGATAGTTCAGACCTGGAGGAGCACACGGCGGCAGTTCTGTGCTATATCAATCACTGCACAGACACTGTCACTGTAAATAAATCCATCCGGTTTTACCCCAATCAGAAACCCTGGATGAATAGAGAGGTCCAGTGCCTGTTGCGGGAAAGGAACAGGGCTTTCAGGTCAGGCGAGGTGCAGCTTTACAGTGTAGCAAGAGCAAACTTGAGGAGGGGTATTCGACGGGCAAAATTGGATTATAGGCTGAGGATTGAGGATAATTTAAGGAGCAACAACACAAGACAGATGTGGCAGGGGATTCAGCATATTACCAACTACAAACCTAACCTTGGTGCTGTCGACGGTGACCCCTTGCTGGCGGAGGAGCTTAACCTCTTCTTTGCTCGCTTCGAGAAGGAGCCACCTGAGACGCCGGTATTACAGCCACCAGCCCATAGGGGCCCCTCATTCACGGTAGAGGAACATGAGGTGAGACAGGTTTTGAGGATGGCGAATCCGAGGAAGGCGGCTGGACCTGATGGCATCACTGGAAAGGTGTTGAAGGGCTGTGCGGATCAGCTGGCGAGGGTCTTTACTAAGATCTTCAATAAGTCCTTACACCAGTCTATTGTCCCACCCTGCCTGAAGTCGTCAACTATTGTCCCTCTGCCTAAAAAATCCACAATCAGTAGTTTGAATGACTATAGACCAGTTGCACTGACTCCAATCATCATGAAGTGTTTTGAGAAACTGGTGCGCCGTCACATTATTTCCTGTCTTCCATCAACTTTTGACAACTACCAGTTTGCATACAGAGCAAATAGATCCACAGAAGACGCCATCAATACCACTCTCCATGCTGCTCTGTCCCATCTGGAGCAGCCGGGGAGTTATGTGAGGCTGCTGTTTGTGGATTTTAGCTCTGCTTTTAACACTATCCTCCCCCATAGACTGGTGTCCAAGCTAGAGGCGATTGGACTCTCCAACTCCACCTGTCTCTGGGTTTTGGATTTTTTGTCAGAACGTTCTCAGAGGGTTAGAGTAGGGTCACACATGTCCACAGCCCTTAGCCTTAACACCAGCTCACCACAGGGTTGTGTGTTGAGTCCCCTGCTCTACACTCTCTATACGTATGACTGTACAGCCATCTATTCCAGCAACAAAATCATCAAGTTTGCTGATGACACTACGGTGGTGGGGCTCATTTCAGGAGGGGATGAGTCCGCCTATCGGGACGAGGTGGAGCGGCTCTGTGTTTGGTGTGGAGAGAACAATCTGGCTCTTAATACGGCTAAGACCAAGGAATTGGTGGTGGATTACAGGGGAAAAAAGGCGGACATTCAGCCCTTGTATATCAACGGGGAACGGGTGGAGAGGGTGGCGGAATTCAGGTTTTTGGGAGTAGCTATCGATCAGGGCATGACTTGGAGCGCACATACCACCGCTCTGGTGAAGAAGGCCCAGCAGAGAATTTATTTCCTCAGACTTTTAAAGAAGAACAATCTGAGTGAGAGACTGCTGGTGTGCTTCTACCGAGGCTCCATAGAGAGCATTCTTACATACTGTATTTGTGCTTGGTTCTCCGGTTGTACAGCTAGGGAGAGGAAGGTGCTCCAGAAGGTCATAACCACAGCCCAAAGGATTATTGGTCATCCTCTCCCATCTTTGGAAGAACTGTACGGTTCCCGTTGTCTTAGGAAAGCAAATAACATCCTGCATGATTCATCTCACCCGGGACACGGTCTGTTTGCACTACTGCCTTCTGGCAGGAGATATAGAAACATCAAGTCAAAGACAAATAGACTGAAAAACAGTTTCTATCCAAGAGCTGTGGCCTTTTTGAATGCTGTAACTCGATAGTGTGACCTGGGAGTTTGATGGGTGTGGTGTGGGTGTGGCTGGAATGTGGTTTGTTTGGTTGTTGTTGTTGTTTTGCTTTTGATGTTTTAAGAGATGGCATCCAATTTCGTTGCACTTTGTACAATGTTGCACTTGTGTAATGACAATAAAGAATCTATTCTATTCTATTCTATTCTATTCTATATTGTAAAATTTCAGAATGTTGATGACATTGAAATGAATTGCTGGGGTTCTAGCAACAAGGTAAAATCTAAGATTAAACCAACAACAGATAAATTAATGGGCTATGAATTTGCTGAACCAACTTTTAAAAGGGATACAAGAACGGGAGACGTAAGGAAGTCAGGAAAATATGTGAATTTAAGATGTAAAATTAAGAAAGAGGGAATTTTTGTGTTTTTCCTATATGTGCTTTTTCTTTTTATTAGTTTTTAATGTATGTATTTTTGTATTTTTGTGCTTAATGTTTGTATTGTATTTTGTAGTATGTACTTTGTGTCCCTATATTTTTCTTGTCTTTGTCTTTGTATTTTTTCTTTTATATTCTGCATTGTTAAAACTTAATAAAAAACTTTTAAAAAAAGAAGTGTCTCTGAAGGTTCATTACTCACATTTCCTAAATAACATTGCCAGTAACTGACCTACAAGATCTGCACCGAAAACATATTGGGATGGAGGAAACAAGGTACCGTATCTGAGTTAACACCACACCTTGGTATCATGTGTGCTGGGCTAGCCTATCCCTAGTACTGACTTTGTGCTGTCCTAATCTTTTGACCCCCTTCATGGATCACTGCCTTGTCATGGTGAAGGGGCTTGAATAACCCCAAGAAGCCGTGAGCTATGCCATGCAGGGTCAGCCAAGACGGACAGGTCATAGCCAAGAGTTTAAACCAAATGTGATCCACCTGGAGAAGGAACTGGCAAACCACTTCAGTATTTTGCCAAGGAAACTCCATGGACATAAAAAAGGAGAAGCTTTGAGAAGAAAGTGAGAGTTTCCAAGGCATGCTCTGGTTCACGGTGTCATGGAGAGTCGAACACGACTAAGACAATGAAACAACAACAAATCTTTTGACAGATCAAGTCCAGCATTGAATCTCTTTCACTTCAGTTGTACTTACATGAGCAGGTAGGCAAATGCAAAAGTGCCGCTGAGAGCCTTTGAACTGATACACCACAATCTCTGCTCTACCTCATTCTGAAGGAAACATGAACCCCGGGGTAAGAGCCAGGAACCCCTGGAATCTCGTAGCGCTCAGATATTGGGGTGGTGTGCAACTATACTTTTGCCTACCACTTGAGGTTTCATGTCTAGCCAAACAGTGGTGGAGGAAGCCGATTGGGGACCTGGGATAGTGCACCCAGGGGCGGGGCAAACATCCCATAGGGGCAGGGTGATGGCAAGGCAAGCCGCCCATAGGGGCAGGGCATACCATGGGGCCTCCGGAGTCTGCCTGCCTCCTCGCACTCAGACACCCTACAGCTGGGGGGAGGCAGTGGACGGACCACCTGGGCAGCGCGGAGTCTGCGCGTGCCCAAGCCACCATGTCTCTCCCAGAAGAGATGTGTGGCTCGGGCGTGCTGCAGGCCTTGTGGTGAGTTCCGCCCAGCATTTTGTCACCCCCCTCAGTGGTGACACCCCCTTCCTCCGCCTCTGTAGCCAAATCTCTGGTGTGAAACAGAATTTCACTGTTTCCCCTAACTGGGTTCTTATGATTCATCTGGCCCGGTGACTGTAATTTTCTAGGACTTGTTTCACAATCCAGTATTTCCCCATTTTCTCCTGAGCATCTTGAGTGCATGGGGGAATGTTTTCTGAAATTTGCTCAAGGTGCAAATGTCCATCAAAATCATTGTCAGTTTCCTGGTGATTCCAGGAAATGTTATCTTTTCAAATTTCATTTATTGCTTTATCTTTTACAGGAAAAGTTTAACGCTTCAATTATACAGCCTTTATTATTGTGCTTCAATTATACAGCCCTTCTTAAACCTTATGAATGAACAAAGTTCTTCATCACAGTACTACCTGCAAAGAGAAGCTAAGAGCCCATTGCCTACAGGAATCATTAATTGTATAAATATTCACATAACTACATGTAGGACCCACAATATTATTTTATTATTATTTTATTTATAATAGTACAGAAGTGCAGAAAGGCAATAGACAATTAGTGTCCAATTATGATATGTTAATACACATAGCATAATTTAAAAGAAGTAAAGAGAAACTCTTGCCAACTTGCCATTATTATTATTATTATTATTATTATTATTATTATTATTATTATTTTGTATGCCACCCATCTGACTAGGTTGCCCCAGCCACTATGGGCAGCTTCCAGCAAATTAAAACATCAAACATTCCCTGTACAGGGCTCCTTTCAGATGTCCTCTAAAAGGCAGATAATTGTTTATTTCATTGATATCAGATGGGAGGAGTGTTCCATAGAGCAGGCGCGACTATTGAGAAGGCCCTTTGCCTGGTTCCCTGTAACCTCACTTCTCGCAATGAGGGAACCACCAGAAGACCCTGGGAGCCGGACCTCAGTGTCTGGGCTGGATGATGGGGTTGGAGACGCTTCTTCAGGTATACAGGTATACAACTTCATACAATCTACTGAATGTATTCCCTCCTCACTAAACAATGAAGGTTTAACTCACATTTATGGAAACGGATCCATGAGATTATAACCAAATGTTCTTGTTCCTAAAGCTCATACATCAACGTTGATGTGAATGTATGAAATACTGCCATGACCTTTGCAAGTATTTACAAGAATCTGAGAATACCCATCCAGGTGGATCTTACAGCAAGGTCAACTGTCATTGTAATTATATTCGTAGAACAAATTAAGAAAGTGTGTCTTGTTCCAATTACTTCAAGACAGATTGGAGGCTGCTGGTTACACCTACAATGAGCGCCAGTTTTACCTTCGCACTCTGAATTATTGGCATGTAGCCTCTCAGATACCCTTGGTATCTGATTATTGGTCTTTCTGAAGAACTCAGATTTTCACAACAACCATGTAGAACCTTCTTCCTATCCTGCTTGATAAGACGTTGCATCATCTGAGTTCATCTGTTTACCATTGCCACTCTGCGTTTCCTTCTGCTAAACTCTCTTGCTGTTCTCAGATGCTGAAGCAGATGGATTGGGGATTAAGTAGCTGGCAAGCAGCAGAAAGGCAGTGGCAATTCCACATACTGTCTCCCATATGGTGCTGCTTCAGGCATCTGTCTTAGGTGGCCTTGTGATAAGGCTAGCTCTGATTGGTTGGTTATAGCTGAATATAGGCAGAATGGATGGAGAGTTGGTTAAGGTTCTGCAATCCAGCATCAGAGGCCATTTTACACATGGTAGAATGGTCTTGAGTTCAAGACCTATGGTGCTCTGCTGTTTTTACATGTGATACATACCGTCCAACATTTATTTGATTAAAATAGGGGTGTCCCACTCCATAATGATCGTGTTACTAGTCATACCCCACACATCTTACTCGGTTGCCCCACCCACTCTGGGCAGCTTCCAACATATATAAAACATTAAACATTTATAAAAAAACAACAACTTCCCTATACAGGATTGCCTTCAAAGGGCTGGGGGGGGTTGGATAACTCCATACCCTCCAACGTTTCTCCAATGAAAATAGGGACATCCTAAGGAAGAGTATGGAAGTAAGAGCTGGACCATAAAGAAGGCTGATGGCTGAAGAATTGATGCTTTTGAATTATGGTGCTGGAGGAGACTCTTGAGAGTCCCATGGACTGCAAGAAGATCAAACCGATCCATTCTGAAGGAAATCAGCCCTGAGTTCTCACTGGAAGGACAGATCCTGAAGCTGAGGCTCCAAGACTTTGGCCACCCCATGAGAAGTGAAGACTCCCTGGAAAAGACCCTGCTGTTGGGAAAGATGGAGGGCACAAGGAGAAGGGGACAACAGAGGATGGGATGGTTGGACAGTGTTCTTGAAGCTACCAGCATGAGTTTGACCAAACTGCGGGAGCAGTGGAAGACAGGAGTGCCTGGTGTGCTCTGGTCCATGGGGTCACGAAGATTCAGACACGACTAAACGACTAAACAACAACAAGGAAAAGTGGGACATTCCAGGATCAAGTCAGAAACCGGGATGGCTTCTCTAAATCAGGGATGTCCCTGGAAAATAGGGACACTTGGAGGGTCTGCGTGAGCTCTACATCTGACTGAATAGGGACTGGTATGCAAGGCATGCACTGAAAGCAGAAAGCAATCAGGAATAGAAAGAAACTCACAGTTAGGGATGAGGGAGAAATTTGGTTCAGAACACATTGTAATGCAAACCTACCAGTTTCCAAAAACAATATGTACAATGCAATTCTCCAAAAAGGGGGGGTGTTCAGAAATGCATGTCTTAGGAATGTGTGCATAACAATGCAGATATTAGGGGAACCAGCATAGACATGTATTGGGCAAATTGCATACAAATTGTATATAATAGGAGAAATGTGCATTAAAATGCTGATTAATTTTGATTAGCTTCTAAAAAGTAAACAGATGCGGCAAAATGCCAAACTGAACTTAAGATGTGGGAAATGAGAACCTGAGAGAAAATGAAATCAACATTATTGTATCTGCCTCATTTATTTCATCTGCTCATTGCTAAGCACAGTCTTATTCCTAGCAGTTTCCAACCAGCACATAGTGTTCACTTCCAGTTCAGAGCATCTTCAAGATGTTCCCAGGACAAGAACTCGGAGAACAACGCATAGCAGGCCTGTTTTCACTTACCCACTGCTTATAAATATCACATTTCCAAAACCCAAGGTGTACTTTGTGGTTACCTTGTAATACATTTCCCCTTAAATGTTTGCACCCAGCAAGTCTTGGCCATGTCACATTGAACTAAGAAATTTAAAATGTCTGCAAAATTATTACCATTGGAAATTATTTCAATTATTATACAGCTAGAGACCCTTAGGAACATTGGTAGTTTTCTTATACCAAGTCAGACCATCAGTTTCTCTAGCTCATTACTGTCTATACGGAATGGAAGCAGCTGTCTCAGAAGGGACTCTTTCTCAATCCAACCAGGAGATGCCACAGGCTTAAAGTGGGACCTTCTGCATGCAATGTATTATTGATTGTTCCAGGTAGATTTTTTTAATTTTTCAGATATGGGTTCTGGAAATTCTGCTGCCAGGGCATGACAATTTATAATTCCAAGGCTGCAGGTTCAACCCCCGTAAGGGACAGCTGCGTTTCTTTCCATTGCAGGGAGCTGAAGTAGATATTCCTCAGGGTTCCTTCCAGCTCTACAGTTCTATGATTCTATTAAGAATGACCAGAATCAGACCTTTCCCTGTTTTGCTATTCAAAATATGGCAACCCTAGGTGTGTCACTGGCCAAGTCGGTGCAAAAAAAGTTTCAACAGCTATGCTATGTCTGAAAATACATCTGAAAATATTTGAGATGAATTACTTTGTCATACGTGTCACTGCGTGGCACTTCTAGTATATACCAATGACATGTGGTTTTTTATTATTACATTATACCCTCATAAAAATTAGATCTCGGCCCTGTATACCTGAAGTAGTGCCTCCACCCCCGTTGTCCAGCCCGGACACTGAGATCCAGCTTCAAGTAAGGTTACCAGATGTCCCTGTTTCCCAGGGACAGTCCCCTGATTTACAAATCAGTCCCCATACAAAATCCATTGAAGTTGAAAAGTGATGAAAGAATGGAGAATGAAGTTAATGGAATATGCAGAACTTGATAAATTAACAGGAAGGATCCGAGGCCTACGAGACCACAGATTCACTGAAGACTGGAGTAAATTTGTAGACTATTTGAAAAGTATTTGCGATGAACAATTAACGTTTGTAGGTTTGCAAGAGACTCTGTGAAAATAATATTAGAAATATTGTAAAAAAGGGAATAAGAGGGAGGAGGTTATTAATAAAAGGCAATATTAGATTAAGAAATGCGGAAGAAGGACTAAAACGGAGGATTTGCAGAAGAGCTGAGGGAAGTCCAAAAAATGTATTTGTGAAAAATTGTGTTATGTGTTTTTATATTTTTGTATTGCAAAATGAATAAAAATAATTTATTTATTTATTTTTAAAGTGTCCCTGGATACATTGAAAAAAATCTGGTAACCTCAGCTTCGAGGGTCTTCTGGCGGTTACTTCACTGCGAGAAGTGAAGTTACAAGGAACCAGGCAGTGGGCCTTCTCCACAGAGGCACCCACCCTGTAGAATGCCCTTCTGTCAGATGTCAAGGAAATAAACAACTATCTGACTTTTAGATGACATCTGAAGGCAAAGGTACAGCAAAGTTTCTAAAGTTTGATGTTTTATCATGTGTTTATATTTTTTGGATGCTGCCCAGAGGGGCTGGGGCAATCCAGCCAGATGGGCAGGGGCACAGTTTTGAGGGTTGAGATGTGAACAAGAAGTTGCAAGACAACAGGCGGGAGAGAGGTTGTGACAACATCAGGGCTTTGGACAAACCCTCAAACCAGCCTGCAGAGCCAAGGGTCAACTCAACAGCATGGAGCTGAGTGCCTATGTTCTTGTTTAGTCGTTTAGCCATGCCCGACTCTTCGTGACTCCATGGACCAGAGCACGCCAGGCACTCCTGTCTTCCACTGGTCAAACTCATGTTGGTAGCTTTGAGAACACTGTCCAACCACCTCATCCTCTGTCGTCCCCTTCTCCTTGTGCCCTCCATCTTTCACAACATCAGGGTCTTTTCCAGGGAGTCTTCTCTTCTCATGAGGTGGCCAAAGTCTTGGAGCCTCAGCTTCAGGATCCGTCCTTCCAGTGAGCACTCAGGGCTGATTTCCTGAGCGCCTATAACAGCATCTAAAGGACAGTAGCAGAACAGAAGAAGGCCAGGATTCCAAGAAACTCCTGCAAGACAAGAGGGAAGGGTACACACAGACCGACCTAGGACTGCCTAGCTCTTGGTTAGGCAGTACCCTACACCCAGGACTGCAGTGTGTACATGGGCACCCAAACTGGATTATGTATCTTGGGCTGCCCTTCAGAAAAACCAGAGTTCCTTCACTCAGTCACATTAGCTGTGGTGTAGCTCAGTTGGCAGTGCCAAGGCTGGGGGGGGGGGAGAGAGATAGAGAGAAAGGTCACAGGTCAAGCACTACATCTCTGGTTATCAAGTGATCTTATCATTTCGATAATCTTGAGAGCACAATATTATTCTCCTTGCAGCTCAGAGATTTTTTCCCCCCTGACAGTGGTAATTCCAATGTAATGGTTTTTTTTATGTGTATTCTTTTGGGGATTAATTCCTCAGCGCCTGTGCTTGAGGAAAATGTTGCGTTGGAAGTGAACTCTTGGAGAATAAGTACAAAGATCAAAAAGGGATTTAAAAGGGGGAAAACACTAAATAATAAAATATTGCTTTTTGTTTGCTGACCAAGTAGGTTCATTGCGGACATGATATAGATAGTTGCAGACCTTTCCAAAATAGAATCTCTTACCATCATTTTCCATTATTGTGTTCATCTTTTAAATAACTTCAGCAGTTCTGGGAGTGATCCATCAGCCTAGGGTACCTTTAATTCTTTTTCATTTTATTGAGACATTTTTATTACAGATTTGTGTTTGGTTACCCGTACAAAAACTACCAAACTGAATCTTCATCCAGGATGGGAGCCAATATCTGTCAACCTTTAATAATATTTTTTTTAAAATCAGGTTAACATCATTCAAATTAAACCACAAGAGCTGATAACTAACCCAAAATGTTTATATTTTGCATTGCATTGTTTTTATTTCTTGTGTTTTGCCCGTTTCTAATATAACTAAGTTATTAATTTAAGTTATTACTCCTTCCAAAGAGACCAAGGTAGTGTCCATGAGGTTATCCCATTTTATCATCATAACAGCCTAAAAACTACTGAGAAGTGACTTCACAGCTAAACATTAACTTGAACCCAGCCCACTACCCTCTGCAACACACTCTCTTTCTAAGATTTCCTTTCTCAGTCCCACCTGCAATATACATTCAGAATAGTATCATATTACTTAAAACAAAGACTAGAATTTCCAGCATGTTTAAGAATCAATCAGTCCTCCCTGGGAACTCTGGGAACCATAAGTCTGTGTGGACAATAGAGGGTCTTCTAACAATTCTCAGCACCCATAACAAACTACAGTTCCCAGGGTGCTTTGGGAGAAACCATGCCTGATGGAATTGATATGACAACTTGTGGACCTGGTGCCGATTGAAAGGCTGATTAGAAAGGAAATGAAATAAATAGTCTCTAATTACACAAACATAATGTTTATCCATCTGCGTCTTTGTTCACCGCCAAATTGTTTGCTTCACAAGTTGGAAAGGTGTATGCTGTTATTTTTCTTCAATTGTTTTTCTGTTTTCTTCCTTGTTTCTGCGTTGAGGGGGATGTGATACAAAGCAGGTAAGCATTTTGTACACTGCTGCAAGTGCTTGGCTCATTCGCCTTTTTAAAATTGAAATTTGTAAATCATAACAAGAGAGTGAATTTTTGCATACAAACAAAAGTAACAAAAAGAAACGAATCAAATATAACACAAAATCCAGCAGGAGAAGACAAACAATATTTTCCATGCAAGTGGGCACTTCCTTAATCTTAGGAATTCTCTTAGTCTTGCAAAATGAAAAAAAAGAATAAAAAATGAAGGAAGGAATGAAAAGTTAACACCGTCGTTTCCCTTGCTCCAAAATTACTAGTAATTCAGCAGAAATATAAAGAATATAGGTCTGCCTAAACATAGACTCAGAATCATTGAATTGTAGAGGTGAAAGGGACCCAAGAGTCATCCACAATGTAGGGTTATCAACACCAGTCCCCATCCAATTTTAAACCACACCAGACCCTCCTTAGCTTTGAAAATAAGTTAGCAGTTGTACACTTTCACAAAATCCAGAAGTTGGAATAAACAAGAGGGACCATATGGCCAGGGCTTCATCATTTGTAAATAACATAAAATCATGCCACTTTGCGAAAAATCAGTCTCTTGCAGTATGCCCCCTAGCTACTTTCAACTTGTTGGAAACATCTAGAAGAGCAATTCTAGAAGGGCCAGACTTTTTGAATACCAGTAATTTGAGTGCTCACTGGAAGGACAAATCCTGAAGCTGAGGCTCCAAGACTTTGGCCACCTCTCATGAGAAGAGAAGACTCCCTGGAAAAGACCCTGATGTTGGGAAAGATTGAGGGTACAAGGAGAAGGGGACGACAGAGGACGAGGTGGTTGGGCAGTGTTCTCGAAGCTACTAACATGAGTTTGACCAAACTGCGGGAGGCAGTGGAAGACAGGAGTGCCTGGCGTGCTCTGGTCCATGGGGTCACGAAGAGTCGGACACGACTAAATGACTAAACAACAACAACAATTTGCCTAAATATAAATGTCCTTCAGAATCTTGCCACAGTTACTCTCGCCGCTGTTAATAGGTGTGAAATGAGTTATTTGTTTTTTTTACTGTATATCCACATCTATATCTTCGAAGCGCGCTTAGCGCAGAGCAGGAGCCGCGCCTTTCCGCGCCCCACGCGGGTCGTCCGAGCGCCTCATGAAAGGGCGCCGAAGCCCCCACAACCCACCCCACCCCCGAGCGCCCGGCTCTTGAACCACAGCCCTGTGGGCAGGAGGGCCTGCTTGGCCCCGCCACCCTGTACCCGGCGGCCCTTTCATGGAGCATTTTTGTGGGTGCTGCTCGGGCACCCCGGGGAGCGCAGGAAGCTGGCACCTGTGGGCACGAAGAGGAAGCGCAAGCGCCGCTCGCTGGGGGAGGGCGCCCCAAGGTGCCCCCTCCCCCCCCCAGGGCCGTGTGGTTATGCAAAGTGACTCAGAGAGAGAGAAAGAGAGAGGGCGCCGCGCGCGCAGCGTCTTGTGCCAAGTGTTTTGGATGCGCCTGACAGAGACAGAGCGCGCCCTGCTCTCCAGCCACACACGCGCAGAGGCACCGCCACCCCCACACCTCTCCTCCTCCTCCTCCTCCTCTCCGCCTGGCTATCTTGGAGCCGCAGAGCCAGGCAGACTCCGCCAGTAGCAGCACCAGCACCAGCGGCGGCGAGAGGAGGAGGAGGAGACGCGAGAGACCCCGCAGCGTGACGAAGGCGCACGGTCCCCGTCCCCGTCCTCTCTCTATCCATACGCGCGCGCGCGTTCCAGCGAAACCAGCAGCCGGCCGAACGCGAGCGAGCGAGAGCCGTTCTGCCGTTGAGGGAAAGACCTGCCGGCTCCTCTCTCTGCCTCCGTCTCTTGCGCGCGTGTCTCTCGTCTCTCGCGGCGCGGCGCGCATCCCTCCGGCCTCTTCCTTCTCCTTCCCGTGCGTCTTTTCTCCCACCACCATCACCACGAGCCACCATGGCGCAGGAGCTCGCCCGGAAAAGGGGCTTCAACTGCAGGCGCTTCCTGAAGAACAACTGGCTCCTCCTGGCCACCATCCTCGCTGTGGTGCTGGGTGAGTGTTGGCGGGCAAGGGAAGAAGAGGGGGAAGGAAGGAGGGAGGGAGACAGGCGGGCGAAGGAAGCTGGAGTGTCGCGGGGGCGCGTGGAAACCTCTTTCATCATTCGGGGGGGAAAGGCAGCCCTTCCCTTTGGAGGGAATCCTTGGCGGCTGCTCTGGGTCAAGTCTGCCGCCTTCCAGCCGTGTGCAGTAGTCTTCCTTAAGGTGGGGTTGTAAGCAGAAAAAAAGAAAATGACAAGAAATAGTTCCACTTGCTTAACATTGAAGATGTATATGTGAATACACACAGAGAGACGTGTATATATAGGAACAAAGAAGATTAGATAGATAGATAATAGATAAATAGATAGATAGATAGATAGATAGATAGACAGACAGACACAACAGGGGCGAAACAAGGCATTATTTCACCCAGCCCAGCTTGGCACACACACACACCCCCATGCGCATTTGCGTACACATAGGTTGGGAGCATCAATGGTTTCCCTCTGGAGGCTTCACACAGGGCAAAAAAAAATCTGGCTACCCCCTCCCCCCAATAGCTACGGCTCTACACACACACACACACAGAGAGAGAGAGAGAGAGAGAGAGAGAGAGAGAGAGAGAGAGAGAGAGACATGCTAAACAAATGTTCAGCCACCATGGGAGAAATGTAGCGTTGTATTATAAGCATCCTAGAAAGGTAACCCAGCTGGGATTGGTTCCGGGACTTATAAAGGACCCCTGCTATCATTTGGGCAGGATTGCAGTCTATCTCTTCTAAGCTCTTTGCCAAACCCCCAGCTGAGCTTAATAATACCTAGTACACACACACACCCCTCGAATATAAATGATGATGGTGGATAGGTGTTTTCCTCGAGGAGAGCCCTTTCCAAAAGAATGAATATCTCCCTGGAAACAGATGCAGATTTGTTCTTTGTGGGGTGGGTGGAGGTTTCCTCAGCCCTGTTGCAATAAAGGAAAGAGCTGGCAGTGAGCAAATCTTTGCCACTGTGATGAAATGGTACTAATGTTTATGTGCTGATCTGGCATTCGTTGAGCGTCTATAGAATGCTGATAAAATTAAAACACCGTGGCTCCTGAGTCGAAATACGTTTACTCAGGTGTAAGTCCCACTAAGTTCAACCAGACTTGGCAAGTATTTTAAGAAAAGAGAAAACCTTAAGGAGAGCTGATTGCCCAGGTCTAGTCCCACTGCAGATCATTAAATCGTTCTTCATCTCAGCAATCATTGACTTGCCCTATACTAGTACCTGGCCCCGCATGATCCTAGTAATCTTGGAAAGGAGGCTCATTTCAGAAATGTTTGCTTCCAAGTAAAGCTTATTAGGATCATAACTGAAGTAAGGGAAAGATGACCATTCTGTGAATGCCGCATAGGAGCTGTGTCGCCTGATTTACATTATATTTTCTTTTTTATTATTATTTTATAAAAAAAATTATTAGATTTTAACAATGCAAAAGTATAGAAAAATACAAAGACAAAAAGAATACAAAAACACAAAATACATACTACGAAATACAAAAATGCAAACATTAAGCACAAAAATACAAAATACAAAAGTACATACATTAAATACTAATAATAAAAAGAAAAAACACATATAGGAAAAACACAAAAATTCCCTCTTTCTTAATTTTACATCTTAAATTCACATATTTTCCTGACTTCCTCACGTCTCCCGTTCTTGTATCCCTTTTAAAAGTTGGTTCAGCAAGTTCATATCCCATTAATTTATCTGTTGTTGGTCTAATCTTAGATTTTACCTTGTTGCTAGAACCCCAGCAATTCATCTGGTTTACATTATATTTACTTGCAAATAAACCCTGCTGAGTTCAAAGGAACTTGCTACTTGTCAAGTAGGTTTAGGATTGCAGGAGAGCCTAACAACGTGTACTCAGATGTAGGTGGCTCTGTATTTATTTATTTCTTTGTTTGTTTGTTTGTTTGTTTGTTTGATAAAAGTTATATACTGCTTGGTTGTAGAAAAAACCCATCAAAGCAATGTTAAATGGAACTCACTCCCAAATAAATGCAAAAAGCACTGCAGCCTCAGTTTCCCTTCCTTCCAGGAAGAATGATCCCCATTCTCTTTCTTAAATCTCCCAAGACACCTCTACTATGTGAAGTTATTTCTGTGTATTTTTTAAAAAATAGAAACAGACAAGTATTTTTGTATACAGTGGTACCTCAGGTTACATACGCTTCAGGTTACATATGCTTCAGGTTACACACTCCACTAAGCCAGAAATAGTGCTTCAGGTTAAGAACTTTGCTTCAGGATGAGAACAGGAATTGTGCTCCCCCGGCGCGGCAGCAGCAGGAGGCCCCATTAGCTAAAGTGGTGCTTCAGGTTAAGAACAGTTTCAGGTTAAGTACGGACCTCCGGAACGGATTAAGTACTTAACCTGAGGTACCACTGTATAAGCTGTACACTCTCACTCCAGCACGAATTGCCTGGCTGTCAAAAAATATAAAGTACCCTTGGTGATTGTTTCCAGCCAGGATTTGTTAAATAATTCATTTCAGTAATCTCATTTACTTGACTGCATTCAGTTATTGGTATTACTCTGGCTGTTAGAAGTGTAAATCACGCTTATCCAACCAACATCATTCTCATGCAATATTAATATTTGTTAAATGCCATCCGTTCAGTGTATTTCATAACGATGTGGGCAAATTAATACTAGAGACAAACATGCCTCTTCCCTCTCCATTTCTCTCAATACTGGTTTCCCATAACCTGAATTATAGCTCTCAGGATTCCACAAGTAAGTCATGGTGCCATAAAAAGACAAACAGCAGTGCGATTTTTCTTGAAGAAATTAAATCAAAATTCAAAAATTAATTCAAAATTCCTTTTGAAGTCAGTTTGTTTACTTTAGTGTTACAATTATATCCCACATTTGTTGCTGTTTAGTCGTGTCCGACTTTTCGTGATCCCATGGACCAGAGCACGCCAGGCACTCCTGTCTTCCACTGCCTCCCACAGTTTGGTCAAACTCATGCTGGTATTTTCGAGAACACTGTCCAACCATCTCGTCCTCTGTCATCCCCTTCTCCTTGTGCCCTCCATCTTTCTCAACATTAGGATCTTTTCCAGGGAGTCTTCTCTTCTCATGAAGTGGCCAAAGTCTTGGAGCCTCAGCTTCAAGTTCTGCCCTTCCAGTGAGCACCCCAGGGCTGATTTCCTTAAGAATAGATAGGTTTGATCTTCTTGCAGTCCATGGGACTCTCAAGAGTCTCCTCCAGCACCATAATTCAAAAGCATCCATTCTTCAGCGATCAGCCTTCTTTATGGTCCAGCTCTCACTTCCATATCCCACATTTATGTCCTCCAAATAGTTCAGTGGGTTACATTTCATCCTCACAGCAACTGTGTGTCATAAGTTAGGCTGAGAGAGGGCAACTGGCCCAAGGTAATTCAGGGAGATTCATGGCTGACTGGGGATTTGAACCCTGGTCTCCTACGTCCTAGTCTGATTGGGGATTTAGGGTCAACCTTAACCCAAGATCCACCAGTGAGTTAGGCTGCAGAAGATCTCTGGCTCAGTCAGCTGAGGCTGCAGTGGTTTATGTCCCCAACCCTAGCTTAGCTGGAGATGCACTGGTGCAAAATGCTCGTCTTGGCTCAGACGGTGCTCAGCCAGCCGACCCAAAGCTGACTGGATCAAGGCTGGTGTCAAGTCCCTAGGAAAGCATGTTGGGGACAGGGACAGGCAGGGAAGAGACTTCATAGGGACCCTAACTCTGTTCATCTCAATCATGTGGCCTAGCAGCCCAGCAGAACTTATGCCAGCAAAAAAAAGTGGTGCTGTAAGTCACACTCTTAATTTACGGCTTATTTAAGGCTATTACAGTGGTACCTCGGGTTAAGTACTTACGTAATTCGTTCCGGAGGTCCATTCTTAACCTGAAACTGTTCTTAACCTGAGGTACCACTTTAGCTAATGGAGCCTCCTGCTGCCACCGCACTGCCGGAGCATGATTTCTGTTCTCATCCCGAAGCAAAGTTTTTAACCCGAGGTACTATTTCTGGGTTAGCGGAGTCTGTAATCTGAAGCGTATGTAATCTGAAGCGTATGTAACCCGAGGTACCACTGTATTTTAAGGCTTCCCTCAAAACGGGGTTGGGCTCTCTCAGTTGGCAGTAGCCTTGCTCCTGAATGGGGTTTGGATCTGGCTTACCTTAAAGGTAAAGGGACCCCTGACCATTAGGTCCAGTTGTGGCCAACTCTGGGGTTGCGGCGCTCATCTCGCTTTATTGACCGAGGGAGCCGGCGTACAGCTTCCGGGTCATGTGGCCAGCATGACTAAGCCGCTTCTGGCGAACCAGAGCAGCGCACGGAAACGCCGTTTACCTTCCCGCCGGAGTGGTACCTATTTATCTACTTGCACTTTGATGTGCTTTTGAACTGCTAGGTTGGCAGGAGCAGGGACAGAACAACGGGAGCTCACCCCATTGTGGGGATTCGAGCTGCTGACCTTCTGATCAGCAAGTCCTAGGCTCTGTGGTTTAACCCACAGCGCCACCCACGTCCCTCCTGGCTTACCTTAGGCTGACTTAAATTAAGACAGGGTCATTAAGCTGATTTTCCATAGTTAGAATTGCTCCTTTAACCATCAGAAATAGCAAAAGATAAGCCCTACAGTTCAGCGTACTTTCTTAGAAATTTGGAACTACTTTTGAATGTGTCTAGGCTCTAGTTTCGCATACTCTCAGAACTGATCTAGAAGGGCAAAGGAGCATGCATCTGGACGGTGTATACATATTTAAAAAGTAAAGGTAAAGGACCCCTGACAGTTAAGTCCAGTCGCGAACAACTCTGGGGTTGCGTCGCTCATCTTGCTTTATTGGCCGAGGGAGCTGGTGTACAGCTTCCGGGTCACGTGGCCAGCATGACTAAGCTGCTTCTGGCGAAACCAGAGCAGTGCACGGAAACGCCGTTTACCTTCCCACCGGAGCGATACCTATTTATCTACTTGCACTTTGACATGCTTTCGAACTGCTAGGTTGGCAGGAGCAGGTAGAGAGCAACGGGAGCTCACCCCGTCGCGGGGATTCGAACCGTTGACCTTCCGATTGGCAAGCCCTAGGCTCTGTGGTTTACACCAAATGTGTTGAATATATGCTATATGGTAATTTATGGACCTAATATGTATCTAAAGCCATTTGCACATAACAAAATACGTATTTTCTCAAAGTAATTGTTGAACGGAAATACAATTAAGAAGAAGTGATATTTTAGGGAGCAGGCTAGCAGGCAGGGCCCATTATTTACATCACAGGAGCCTACACAACACAAACCACTGTTGCTGTATGTAGGTTTTATTTTATTTGTTTTTTATCTTATGTTTTGGAAATGTACATCCAGGGGTTTTTTTCCTTTATTTTTTGGGGGGGCCCCCAAGAGAGTAGGGCCCTAAACTATAGCTTGTTTAGCTTATATGTAAATCCGGCACTGACTTTAGGACACCTGTTGTGGGGAGAATTCAACTGGACTTAACTGTCCAGGGGTCCTTTAGTCTTTGGGGGGGGGGGAGAGGAGTGTCTCTGGAGTAATTTTTATATCACTTGACAAAGCAAGTCATCCATTGGACTCTGCATATGTGGCTCAGGATCTGAGCACGAGGGGTTTGAATACATCCTTTGTAAATTCTTGTTCATTTTACTTTGAACAACTCATCCCTGTGCCATAGGACATACTCCTTCAGAATCTTATCAGGTGACCTTGGAGGTTGCCGTTCGTTGTGTGTGGGGGTACACCTTGGGATGTTGGAATGAGTTTCATAATTATTTAGATCTTGGCTACAGTTCAGTTACTTTTCTGAGTTTTGTACATTCATGATTTGATCCAGAAGGCAAATTCACACATGCAATGCTCATATTTTGATCTCCCCCACTGCTTTCCTGCAGGGAGAAATTTAGAGACTTTAATCCTTCTCCACTGACCATGATTTAAAATAATACATACAAATAGAATCTACTGGCAAATTTGTTGTTTCTTCACCGTTTGTTTGCAAGTTACGTTGTTTCTAAAGCAGCTATATATTTCACATGGAAGTCATTTTAGTTTTATGTTTTCCTAAAGAAATCTACTTTAGATAAGTAATGGTTGTGAAAAGATAACATTATTTAAATAAAAAAACATGTTGGTAAATTTTCCAGAAACTCATAGCATCACATTTTAATGTATATAAACATTTTATGTCCATACATTTGAATTCTAATAGATCTTTTGAAGGAAGCACGAAGATCTATTATAATTGAAATGTATGGACATCATAAAATTGTCTCAATTTAGCAAAGAATTGGGCAATTAAAGGCCAAAATTGTGAGTATGGGTTAATGAAGAATAGCCTGGGTATGAAAATAGCTTTTCCATATAGCATTATATTAAGATCAATATGTACTGCTATACTTCAGTACTTCGGAACATTGTTAAGGATAACTGCTATGCTTAGTGTATTTTTGGTATTTGGGATGATAAAGCGTGTCATACTTCAAAGAAACCAGTTAAATTGCTTTTTTGGTACAAGGACATGCCCTTGTGTGCAATTTAATATATTTTTTTTGGGTGGGGCGAAATATATTACAACAACATTTCAATTAGAAACCTTTTCATAGCTGAAAGTGTAATCACATTTTTTTCAAGGTAAATTACAAAATACAATTCCATCCTTCCTTAGTTCAATCAAATGCTGTTTGATGTTTGGGGACTTCATTTGCTTGAGGATCTTAAAAATAATTAAATTATTAAGTAAAAAAGAAAAAGAAAAGTATGTTTCTGTGGAACCTTTCGAAACTTTTGCAACCAAGCTTTGAGTAAGCAGTAGTGCAGTAGCTGAACTGTATACAACTAATATACATAATCTACTGCAGGCTTCCTCAACCTCGGCCCTCCAGATGTTTTTGGCCTACAACTCCCATGATCCCCAGCTAGCAGGACCAGTGGTTAGGGATGATGGGAACTGTAGTCTCAAAACATCTGGAGGGCCGAGGTTGAGGAAGCCTGATCTACTGTGAACTGTATAACTATGATTCAGCTTCTTCTTTGCCTTGACAGAATGTTTCCCTGTTAAGAGTCAGGGCAGAGCTTTTGTCCACAATGACTGCACCAAGCTAGCAGTGTTGGTCAGTGGAATGGAAGAAAGGAAGTAAACATCTGCTCTGGGAAATCCAAACTTCCATTAATCTTGGCTCAGCCCTCCAGATGGTTTGGGACTACAATTCCCATCACCCCTGACCACTGGTCCTATTAGCTAGGGATGATGGGAGTTGTAGTCCCAAACATCTGCAGGGCCGAGTTTGCCTATGCCTGGTCTTGACATTAAGTACGGCGCTAATGTGAAAATTTCACATTGGTTGAAACCAAGAAATTGCAACTCCATTGCAAATTCTATTTCCACGTGAGTCCTCTCTTTGCAGACTGAACAACTGTATTATGTTCATGACCTGGTGCAGGTGTTGTAAGAACTACTACACTCATCAGTGGTAGATTCATAAGTAGAGGTAGGGAAGGAATTCAATTCAGTTTGCATTTAAAGTGGAACCTACCTAACTTGCAGTTAGGTTGACAGTTCGAATCCCCATGACGGGGTGAGCTCCCGTTGTTTAGTCCCTGCTCCTGCCCACCTAGCAGTTCGAAAACACGTCAAAGTGCAAGTAGATAAATAGGTACCATTCCTGCGGGAAGGTAAACGGCATTTCAGTGCACTGCTCTGGTTCACCAGAAGCAGCATAGTCATGCTGGCAACATGACCCAGAAGCTGTCTGCGGACAAACGCCGGCTCCCTCGGCCAGTAAAGTGAGATGAGCGCCGCAACCCCAGAGTCATCCACGACTGGACTTAACTGCCAGGGGTCCCTTTACCTTTAAGCTACTGAAGGTAATGGGACCCTTTATATGTCCAGCCATCCTTTGTCTACAGCAAATTGTCACTGTTTTTTTTTGTGTTGAATATATGCTATATGGTAATTTATGGGCCTAATGTATCTAAAGTCATTTGCACATAACAAAATATGTATTTTATCAAAGTAATTGTTGTAAAGTCCATGCAGAATGCAAAGTTCATACAGAATGTAGGCACCCTATCTATAGAAATGAGCAAACCGGTGATATTTTAGGGAGCAGGCTATCAGGCGGAACCCATTGCTTACATCATAGGAGCCTACACAACACAAAACACTGTTGCTGTATGTAGGTTTTATTTTATTTGTTTTTTATCTTATATTTTGGAAATGTACATCCAGGTTTTTTTCCTTTAAGTTTTTTAGGGCCCCCAAGAGAGTGGAGCCCTAAGTTATAGCTTGTTTAGCTTATATGTAAATCCAGCACTGCCCTTACACATTTGTGGTGGCATGTATGAACCTTTCAACAGGCATTATCCAGTGAGTTTCTATATCATTCAAGCAACCACACTCCACAGAGTATTCTGAATAGCAACAACCCTACAGTGGTACTTGGAGGATGCAACATCCCTGAAACTCCAGTGCTTCTTTGCAAGAGGTCTTGACAGCTGTGCATCTGTTTTGCTATAAACTTCTAATATAGAAAAAGCCCCCCCCCCCCATGGCTGTAATGGCATTTGAAAACAGATCAGTCAATACTGGTGCAAGTGCAGGATTTATTTATTTATTTGAAAAGAATCTGGTATAGAAAGGTTTTAGATTTAACAAAACAAATTCCCATCCGGAATCGTGAGGATTTAATTCACAAACAAACTGAGCTCTAATTTTATTTGTACTTCTGTTGGTAACATATATTCATTACTCGCCAAGGGCAGTAATTTGCCAGAACAGGAAGCCCAGATGAGCTCCCTCCATACATTTATAAATCTGATGGTCGCCATAAGAACCATTATTTCAGAGAAAACACAGCACTGGGAAGCTGCCTCCAGCTCAAGAATCACGGGCACATGGTGTCAGCGTGCTGAAAAACAGAGATGACTGGGGTGTAAAGCACAGGACTGCCTTGCTTTAAAGACAAATTTACAGATACAGGGACAGAAATCTTGGGATTCCATAGTAAAGTCCTAATAATTTCATATGCTGTGCAATGCCCAGAACATTTTAAACGGTTGATGATATTAATAGTGGGTAATATCATCAACCATTACCATCAACCATCAAAAGAGAGTCACTTTTGACTATAGTATGCTGCAGGCAGTGATGATGATGATGATAATAAATTTGAATAATAAAACAGGGGGGGGGGGAATCTCTCCAATGTAAGTTTCATTCACCAGCCTTCCAACCTACCACAAGTAGCCAGGAAATTCCAAAGCAGCAATAAATCTTGCAAGCGGCTTGCCGCGACTCCCAGCAATTAGTGCTCGCTGAACTCAGAGCCACATACCTCATCAATCAATGAGACAGTCCTCCGATAAGCACACGGCCATCTCTACATCTCTGGGCCCATAACCATTATTGGAACACATTGGGGGGGGGCATCGCACAGCGCCCTCACTGAGACAGACTTCTCCGGACATCTTCCTCTGGAGCGCAACCCGGGACGCTCATAACTCTGCAGTCCCGGTGCGCAGCAGCAACACATATCCGAAGATATATGCACACTCAAACAGCAGAGTAAAGCTGGAAGCTCAGGCTATGAGGTGTGACATCTAAGTAATTTATTAAGCAATATATACAGGACAAAGCAGGGATGCGGGTGGCACTGTGGGTTAAACCACAGAGCCTAGGACTTGCTGATCAGAAGGTCGGCGGTTCGAATCCCCGTGACTGGGTGAGCTCCCATTGCTCGGTCCCTGCTCCTGCCAACCTAGCAGTTCAAAAGCACGTCAAAGTGCAAGTAGATAAATAGGTACCGCTCTGGTGGGAAGGTAAACGGCATTTCTCTGCACTGCTCTGGTTCGCCAAAAGTGGCTTAATCATGCTCGCCACATGACCCAGAAGCTGTACGCCGGCTCCCTTGGCCAATGAAGCAAGATGAGCGCCGCAACTCCAGAGTCGGTCACAACTGGACCTAATGGTCAGGGGTCCCTTTACCTTTACAAGACAAAGCAACCATGGTGTCTTCTCACATCTTCTCCAAGAGAGAGAGAAAAAGTACAAAAGTACAATCCAACGGAAGAGATAGAACTGGTTTCCATTTCCCTCACTTTCCAAGCACGGAATGTAAACACAGACATGTGATGTAATAAACACACGTCCAGCAACGGGAGAGAATGAAAATGCTGACAGTTATTGCGACTTCTGGGCTAACAGGTTAGTTGTTTACTGGCAGCCGTATTCCCTGGGGTGGAGGAAGCTGCTTGGGCTCCTGGGGCTGTGCACCCAGGGGCTGGGCGAGCCTCCCATAGGGGCAGGGTACACCGCAGGGCCTCCGGAATCTGCCTGCCTCCTCCCACTCAGCCGCCCTACAGCTGGGAGGGAGGCAGCGGGCAGACCATTTGGGCAGCATGGAGCCTGCACCGCCCAAGTTACCGCGTTACTCCCAGAAGAGACGTGTGGCTCGGGCGCGTTGCAGGCCCCACAGTGAGTGCCACCCGGCATTTTGTCACCCCCCCTCAGTGGTGACACCCAGGGCGGCCCGCACCCACCCCTTCCTCCACCCCTGCCTGGGGTGTCTTCACTACAGATTTAAAGGAGCTTAAATATCCCCTCTCCAGTGTGGTGTAGTGGTTAAGAACGGTAGAGTCGTAATCTGGTGAACTGGGTTCGCTTCCCTGCTCCTCCACATGCTGCTGCTGGTGGCCTTGGGCTAGTCACACTTCTCTGATGTCTCTCAGCCTCACTCACCGCACGGAGTGTTTGTTGTGGGGGAAGAAGGGAAAGGAGAATGTTAGTCACTTTGACTCCTTCGGGTACTGATAAAGCGGGATATCAAATCCAAACTCTTCTTCTTCTTCCAGCTACAGGAGAGCTTTGCATTTGCTGCACATCACATTCTGCATTTAAACAAAGCTTATACTCCCAAGAGATTAGGTCTATACTCCACAAAACCAAATATAATAAAAAGTTCTAAGAAGTTTACATAAAAACCATTAAAAAACAATGATTTTCGGTTTTTAAAAATCCTAAAGACTAGAACAAACTGTGTACCACAAATGAAACTGAGCAATGTAAATAATTTGGTTAAAAGTGTTTTCAACAAGATGGCATGTTTGAAAACTACCATGTTATGCCATGTGTGAGATAATGTGCCTATAACTATGCTAAGAGCAGTAATCAGAAAACAAAATCCACTCTAGAATAATAAGAGAAACTCCTTGTGTGAAAGTTATTTTCACTCAACATATCATTAAGTGTTTTCAGTTATATTTTTGACATTGCTTTCCTTTCCCTGGACTGACTGCAAGTGCTTATAAAATAGGGTGACTCAACTTTAGGAATGAATTTGTACGTAGAAAACCTGGTTAACATATGGCCAGCTATTCCAAAAGGTTTATTATGAAACTACCATACAACATGTATTCATATACATTTGTTTCCTTTAGCTATATATACAAATACAATAATAATAATTTGAAATTTACTATGTGCAGACTTCTGAGTAAAGTATGATAGTCTGGGAAGGTAAGGAGAGGATTCAGTTTATTCCTGCTGTTATACTGAGCAAGATAAATCACACAGAATGTCACCGCATGCTAGACAGCTTCCTTAAACCACTGAGATGCTTTGTGTTGCTTCCTTTTCATCATGTAGCACAACGTACTTCATTAAAACAAAATAAATTTAGCCTGTCAATGAGGAAAGAGCGCTGAAAGAAAGAATGTGTCTTTCTTTATCCAAGGCAGATGACAGATGGCTTCATCTGAAAGCTTCACGTTTGGGCTGAAACATTCTTGAGAAAATGTCTCTCCAGAACAAAAGCATAGAGAACTGAAGCCCAACTCATTTCCTTTTCTTTATATTTTTGTATATATAAGCAGACCGCTCCGTTTCAAAACTTTATGTTGCATAGACACACGCAGAAAACGTATTTGATGGGTTGGAACAATGGGGCAGTTTCAGGAGACGCTAGTTGTTTCAAACCATGTGATTGGTGGCTAGGTGTACCTAACTTTTGAGCATGCTCCAAGGTGAGGCATTAGCCAGTGAGAACAACAACAGGAAGAATGCTTCCATCGTTGAGTTGCCTCACAGGTCCGTACACCTGAAGGAACCTTCTGCCATCTTTGAATAACATACAGTGGTACCTCGGGTTAAGTACTTACCGTATTTTGCGCCCCATAAGACGCTCCGGCCCATAAGACGCACCTAGTTTTTTGGGGGGGAAATAAAGGGAAAAAATTATTTCCCCCCCAGGCGCGGGGCTGGGGCAGCCCGAGCTTCCCCCGACCCCAGCCCCCAAACAGGCAGCTCTCTGCAAGCCGTGGGAGCCCAGCGGTGGTTCCCGCTGCTTGAGGAGAGATCCGCGAAGCCTGCACGTGCTGGGATCAGCGCGCGCAGGCTTCGGGATGCCTGCAACTCTCCCCAAGCAGTGGGAACATTCCCGCTGCTTGGGGAGAGATCCGCGAAGCCTGCACGTGCTGGGATCAGCGCTTGCAGGCTTCGGGATGCCGGCAACTCTCCCCAAGCAGTGGGAACGTTCCCGCTGCTTGGGGAGAGATCCGCGAAGCCTGCACGTGCTGGGATCAGCGCGGGCAGGCTTCGGGATGCCTGCAACTCTCCCCAAGCAGTGGGAACGTTCCCGCTGCTTGGGGAGAGATCCGCGAAGCCTGCGCGTGCTGGGATCAGCGCGCGCAGGCTTCGGGATGCCTGCAACTCTCCCCAAGCAGTGGGAACGTTCCCGCTGCTTGGGGAGAGATCCGCGAAGCCTGCGCGTGCTGGGATCAGCGCGCGCAGGCTTCGGGATGCCTGCAACTCTCCCCAAGCAGTGGGAACGTTCCCGCTGCTTGGGGAGAGATCCGCGAAGCCTGCACGTGCTGGGATCAGCGCTTGCAGGCTTCGGGATGCCTGCAACTCTCCCCAAGCAGTGGGAACGTTCCCGCTGCTTGGGGAGAGATCCGCGAAGCCTGCACGTGCTGGGATCAGCGCTTGCAGGCTTCGGGATGCCGGCAACTCTCCCCAAGCAGTGTGAACGTTCCCGCTGCTTGGGGAGAGATCCGCGAAGCCTGCACGTGCTGGGATCAGCGCGCGCAGGCTTCGGGATGCCTGCAACTCTCCCCAAGCAGTGGGAACGTTCCCGCTGCTTGGGGAGAGATCCGCGAAGCCTGCACGTGCTGGGATCAGCGCTTGCAGGCTTCGGGATGCCGGCAACTCTCCCCAAGCAGTGGGAACGTTCCCGCTGCTTGAGGAGAGGTCCGCGAAGCCTGGAGAGCGAGAGGGGTCGGTGCGCACCTACCGCTCTCGCTCTCCAGGCTTCAGCGAAAGCCTGCATTCGCCCCATAAGACGCACCCACATTTCCCCTTCATTTTTGGAGGGGAAAAAGTGCGTCTTATAGGGCGAAAAATACGGTAATTCGTTCCGGAGGTCCGTTCTTAACCCGAAACCGTTCTTAACCTGAGGTACCACTTTAGTTAATGGGTCTCCTGCTGCTGCCGCTGCGCCGCCACCACACGATTTCCGGTCTCATCCTGGGGCAAAGTTCTTAACCCGAGGTATTATTTCTGGGTTAGCAGAGTTAGTAACCCAAAGCATTTGTAACCCGAAGCGTTTATAACCCGAGGTACCACTGTACTTTCGAAGAACAAACATTTCCAGCACTGTCATAATTTGCTTTATGTTGATTAAAATTATATTCAAAACATGATTTCATTCCTCCCCCCCCCCCTCCCAAATACTAAATCTGGTTTTGTATTTCACTGTTACTTCTTAGGCATTGGATTGGGTGTCGCCGTTAGGGAATATGGAAATCTCTCCAATCTGGATAAATTTTACTTTGCCTTTCCGGGAGAAGTTCTGATGAGGATGCTCAAGCTAATCATATTGCCATTAATTATATCAAGTATGATAACAGGTAAGACCAAATATATATATATATTCTTATTTCTGTAAATAAAATCTGTTTGGTTAAAAAATAGCATTAAGCATTTAAAACTTTACTTCCACGATTTTCAAATGTAACATTTCTCAAGTCTTACACTGATGCTATTTTAAGAATATAATGTAATAATTATTTATTATTTATCCCCCGCCCATCTGGCTGGGTTTCCCCAACCACCCTGGGTGGCTCCCAACAGAATACTAAAAACACAATAAAACATCAAACATTAAAAACTTCCCTAAACAGGGTTGCCTTCAGATGCCTTCTAAAAGTCAGATAGTTGTTTATCTCCTTGACATCTGATGGGAGGGCATTCCACAGGGCGGGTGCCACTACTGAGAAGGCCCTCTGCCTGGTTCCCTGTAATATCAAAGCATTTCCTTCACCTCCAATTTCTAGGTTATTGTTCCTTAACAGGTTTTAGGTAGCTCAAACTTTGAAATTTACACAACTGTAGAGCAGGTTCTCAGCTCAGGGTTTCTTCTGAGGGCTCTTGTCCTTTCCCGGTTACATTGCAGCTGCTTCACCAACTGCAACCAGTTCTCAACAGGGATAGCCTAACCATGCTCTGATAACCTCCCAAATTGGATTGCCAGGGGTGAGAGGAGGAGTACCTAATCCCCTATCAATTTGCCCATCCTCTAAAATCATCTTATGAGATCCTCCTTCACGCAAACTCCTTGCCTAAGGTGGGGTGGTTAGAGAGAGGACCTTGTCAGACATGGCTCCCCAGTTAGAAAATACCCTCCAAAGGAGACACACCTGGCCACCAGCGCTGTTATCTTGTATGTACCAAGCAAAACTCTGGTTTTGCTTCTGGAAGGAAGAGCTGGGAGTGTTGATCCTTCAAAGTGGAAAGCAGATGTCTTGTGCTGTTTCAGAGTAACAACAAACCTTTGAGAAGTGAATGCATTTTAGAGCTCCGGGACGCAGGTGGCACTGTGGGTTAAACCACAGAGCCTAGGACTTGCCAGTCAGAAGGTCGGCGGCTCAAATCCCCGCGACGGGGTGAGCTCCCGTTTCTCGGTCCCTGCTCCTGCCAACCTAGCAGTTTGAAAGCACGTCAAAGTGCAAGTAGATAAATAGGTACCGCTCCGGCGGGAAGGTAAACGGCGTTTCTGTGCGCTGTTCTGGTTCGCCAGAAGCGGCTTAGTCATGCTGGCCACATGACCCAGAAGCTGTATGCCGGCTCCCTTGGCCAATAAAGCGAGATGAGCACCGCAACCCCAGAGTCGGCCACGAATGGACCTAACGGTCAGGGGTCCCTTTACCTTTAGTCAGAAGGCATAAATTGAAAGTAAATCATCCAGGAAGCTTAAAGAACAAGCCTGTTAAGGCGCAAGACAGCATATCCTAAATGCTAGCGCCTTGTGATGACCAGCACACAAACCCCCAAACTGTACCCTGCCATGTCCCCTTTTTGTCCCTAATGACGCTGAAGTTCTGCATTAGAACTGTGGGAAGAGAAAATTGAGTACATTCATACCTTGGTTTCAGAACAGCTTAGTTCTCGAACGTTTTGGCTCCCAAATGCTGTGAACCCGGAAGTGACAAAACCCGATTTGCGAAGCTGAATGTCCAACGTGGCTTCTGCTCTTCCGTTTGGCTGCAGGAGCTTCCTGCAGCCAATCAGAAGCCACGCTTTGGTTTTGGAAGTTGAATGGACTTCTGGAACGGATTCCATTCGATTTCCAAGGTATGACTGTACTGGATCTCACTCTCTGAAGCTAGAAGGGGATATCCAATATATCCTATGGGCCCAAAACTCCTTCCCAGGGACCATCGGATTACAAGCTCAGAAAGCAAAAACAAAAATATATGCCATATTAATTATACATGAAGTGAACATCCAAAAGTGTTTAAACTTTTTTTTATGGAGGGGGTACCTAATAAAGGGGCACTTAACATGATTTAAATGTTTTATTCACAGAAATCCCAAGTTTTGCTTGATTATTTTTTTTATGGATACTTGTAAATATTTTAAAATATGACAACTCAGTAATGTACACTTCTGGTTTACTATTTAAGCTTCAGGTGGGGAAATTAAGAAGCTGGAAATTGCCGACATGTTAATTTTTGCTTACGTGAAGAGCTGTATACATGAATAAGTGTGCTTCTTACAGATAGTCATCTGATAAAGTTACTTACAAATTTGATGTTGGAACCGACTGGTATTGTATCCATTTCCAGTTGTCCAATCCAGCAACATCTGCAGGGCACCCTGCTAGATACCTCTACAAGAAAGTAGCTGTGGCTTTGCAGTGTGAGATATCTGAGTTGTCTTAGTAGGGATGTGTAAATAGGCAGAAGTTTGTATATTCTGAATTATTAAAAATCTTACAAGGAAAGGAAGAAAGTGTTCAAATCATTGGCGTGAAGTGCAAGGAAATGACTGTGATGAAGGGCATTGTTTGCCAAGCAGGACAAAGACTGGAGCTAAATGGAGTACTCATCTTTTCAAGCTAATTAGGACAGCTGAAAAGTAAAAGGACCCCTGGACGGTTAAGTCCAATCAAAGGTGACTATGAGGTTGCGGCGCTCATCTCGCTTTCAGGCTGAGGGAGCCGGCGTTTGTCCGCAGACAGCATTCTGGGTCATGTGGCCAGCATGACTAAACCGCTACTGGTGCATGGAGGACTGTGATGAGTGCCAGAGCGCACGGAAACACCATTTACCTTCCTGCCGCAGCTGTACCTATTTATCTACTTGCACTGGCATGCTTTCAAACTGCTACGTTGGCAGGAGCTGGGACAGAGCAACAGGAGCTCATCCCGTTGTGCAGATTCGAACCGCCGACCTTCTGATCAGCAAGCCCAAGAGGCTCAGTGGTTTAGACCACAGCACCACCTGCGTCCCTCAAATTCAGAACTTAACAATCATAGAATCACAAAACTGTAGAGTTGGGTGAAGTGAAGGGCATGAGGCAGGAGTTGGTAATGCAGGTGCAAAGTTATTTTGGCACCTGTTTCTACCGCTTCATTTCCCCCTTGAACAATGTATAATGAAGGAGACAAAGGTCACAGACAGAGCACGGCAGACCACTGAGAAAGCCAAAGGTTAGATAGAGGGCATAATGTTCAGACAGCTGTGGCTTGTCTGCGGATGGAAGTGTGCTCCACATCCGGCGGTCATTCCTTCAGTTTTTTAGTTTTGGTGGCCCTTGATCTGGACACTAGACTTCTCTTGATGCAGTCTAGAATTGCATTAGCTTTTCTTTTCTTTTTTGGTGCTGCATCACACTGTTTACTCATGTTAAGCTTGTGGTCCACTAAGACCTCTAGATCCTTCCATATGCACTACTATCAAGCCAGGTGCCCTCACAAATCCTTCTGTAAGGCAAGATTCCCTCTTGTTCTGACAGTCATCAGATGAGAGTTAAAGGAGGAAATGGGTCGTGCGTCATAGAAGACATGTGTAAATCCTCACAGTCTTCTGGGAAGACAATGATTGCCTTAGTCTGAAATTTGCAAGGTGGTTGTGATGCAGTTTTCAAAGAGATGGCAATGTGATTGTTCTGCAATGTAGGAAAACTAGAATTTTCCCCTCATATTAGGTTATGTGAGTTGATCAGTTACACATCACGTGCAACCTGGTTTGTGTGCAGGCTGCTTTTGAATTCCAGATCATCCACATCATTCTGCTGACACGTTCACAAAGCACAACCACATTATACGTAGCCACCTGCTTTGCCGAACTGTACACTGAAGTGGTTGTGTGAATCAGTTCTTAATGCACGTGCTCTTCCAGCAGAGCTCATTTTAATGTTTGATCGCGCTTGGTTAAGTAGTAACCACACTCTTCAAAAGCATGGCATGTGTGTTTGAGGTCATGCATTTTGTCTCTGCAGTCTATATCTTGTGCAAGCACAACAAGCACCTATTGTCTGCCTCGGGAACTGGCCAAGTATGCAGTATGAAATCAATCTCTGTAGAAAGAGGATTTATGGTTTGATCATCAAATAGAGCAGTGTTGGCACAGGCAGTTAAAACAGGACAGGCTTTTTTGCTGATCCTCTTTAATGACCAATTTATTGTGTGGGCTAAATGGAATGGAGGAAGAAATAGATTCTGTCAGTTTCCCTCTAATAGCTAGGTGACTTGTTCAGGCCTTGCTAGAAGCTCTGAGAAAGGGAGGACTGCTGATTCACACTCAGTGATGACTTTCAGATTTCATCAGTGGCTAATTTCTAAAAGAGAGCTGCTTTGAGTTCAAGCCTGCCTGAAAGGCACACCCTTTGATCTTCTCCCTAATATCGGGTGTTTTGTGGGACTAACGCTGGTCACTCTGTGCAGAGAAGGAACTCTGCACATGTGCAGAGGCACGCATATCTTACTATCTCACAACATCGTTCAGAATGGAAGCCTTGCTCAACTGAAATTTGGTTCTGGGTCTCCATCTTAGTAATTTAGTGGGACCTTTGAAACACTGAAGGGACACGGGTGGCACTGTGGGTTAAACCACAGAGCCTAGGGCTTGCCAATCAGAAGGTCAGTGGTTCGAATCCCCGCGACAGGGTGAGCTCCCATTGCTCGGTCCCTGCTCCTGCCAACCTAGCAGTTCAAAAGCACGAAGTGCAAGTAGATAAATAGGTACTGCTCCGGCAGGAAGGTAAACGGTGTTTCTGTGCACTACTCTGGTTCGCCAGAAGCGGCTTAGTCATGCTGGCCACATGACCCGGAAGCTGCATGCTGGCTCCCTCGGCCAATAAAGCGAGATGAGCGCCGCAACCCCAGAGTCGTCTGCGACTGGACCTAATGGTCAGGGGTCCCTTTACCTTTAAAATACTGAAATGCTGACACATGACAGTAGAAGTCAATGTGCCGAGGCACCACCCCATAAAGAACATAGAACAGAGCTCTATAGCTTTGTACTGGGACACGGTCACAATTCTGGCAACAGTACAGGATAAGCCATTAACACACTATACTGGCGGATGCACCAGGGGAATTATGTTGATCTTGGGGTGCAAGGAAATGACAGGATTCTCTCCACAGTGGCGGAGCAAGCCGATTAGGCGCCTGGGGGCAGCGCACATGCCCTGGGCCATGGGGCGGGGCCACCCGCCCAGAATGTGGGACAGGATGCTCCATGGGGCCTCTGGAGTCTGCCTGCCCCTCCCACTCAGCTGCCCTACAGCTGAGGGGGAGGTGGTGGGTGGGCTGTTTAGGGTAGCGTAGAGCCTGCGGGCGCTCAA
The DNA here is from genome assembly GCF_964188305.1 of Podarcis bocagei. Lineage (NCBI taxonomy): Eukaryota > Metazoa > Chordata > Lepidosauria > Squamata > Lacertidae > Podarcis > Podarcis bocagei. The sequence goes on from NC_138143.1 coordinate 20,868,884, forward strand.
GCCACCGTGTCACTCCCAGGAGAGACACATGGCTTGGGCGCTGCAGGCCTTAGTGCCACCCAGCATTTTGTCACACACACCCCGTGGTGACACCCGGGGCGGCCTGCCCCCACCGCACCCCCCTTCCTCCACCACTGCCTCTTCAATCCCCTTGTGTAATACTTGGGTCTTTGTCCCTTAAAGGAACTATTGAGAGTGATACAGGGACTGGGGGGTGTTTAAAGGATACTTGCAAAACCATACTGAAAAATCAGAACTCCTATTCGAATAAACAAGTTCCGTTTTAAATACTGAAATACTAAATAAGATGGATAACAATGTGTAATAGAAAAAGAAGCATGAAATTAGGTTAAAGGTGTGAAAGAAAGTAATAGAAGTGGAAAGAAATTGCAATGGAATAGATTGGAAGTCTAACACAAAGGTGGGGTGAAGGGTTGTGGATGGTGATGGGAAAAGGAATTATCTGTGGGATTGAGTGTAGGTATGTTTGAACATTTTTAAGGATTGTATGAAATGTATGTTTGTATGCTTGTATATTCACAATATGTGTGTATTAATGCTGAATTATTTTAATAATAATAATAAATTAAATTTTTTAATTTTTTTTTAAAAAGAGAGTGATACAAATTTGTACTGTTTATAGTTAAGGGGATGAAGGACCAAACCAGCCAGGACACTGAAGAATGGAGGTAGAGGAGCTCCTACCATAACTGCATATTTGTCCTTTTGCATAGAAGAAGGGCTGTGAGGAATGCACTGGCCCAGCAATTCAAACACAGCTTCTCTGCCAGAATGCCTAGCGCCAACATGATCAAGTGATAAGATCTCCTTGCAATGGAGCTATGGATCGATCCTCTGTCCTTCGGTTATTTATCCATAGGAATAGGTTTTCAGAGTTTTATCTCTCTGAAAACCACTGAAATGCTGGGAATTTTTTTAGCAAAAGATCTTAACTATGAATGTATGTGATTGGTATGTAATGCAGACCTTGCTTATTAAACTGAGCTTGTTGCAGCTTTTCCCTATCTGGAAAACCTTGTGAAATTTGAACACTGTCCCAAGGTTTGCTTGATTTTGTATGTTTTTTAAGAAGCTTTATCTGTGTTGCTGAATGAAATTTCTTAGCATTGACAAATAGACAGAAGTACTTCCTTCTTGACTTCTGTTCCAGGAACAGACCCTTTAAAAGGGTTCTTATGTTGCTCCTTATTGTCTCTTTCTTTTAATTTCATTTCTTTTGCGACTGTTGCACTCTCTCCTTTTGTGGTATTTTCTCTGTCCTTCACTTTGTTCTGCTTAAGCATGCTTGCCCAGTAATTTGAAAGCTATAGCTCCAATCTTCAGATCCACATGTAATATAGTTCCCTGAAAATAGGCATGCGTTACCAACAAACAAACCTCATGAGCTTTCATGTTCCATTTCTGATTTGTATTTTTTTCATTGTGAGGGGTATATAATTTGCAATGTTGTATTTCTTTTAAAAAAAATGACAAGTAGAAAGTGAGGGTTTATTTTTTTAACCTAATTGCTCATAAAGCACAAAATGATTAATGCACCAATTATTCATATATTTCTGGAATGTATGGTTGTAGATTAAAAACTCCCCAAACAAGATTTCTCTGTATGTTACCACTCCCCTTATTTTTCCATCTATATTGACCTACTGGCTAGATCTTGTGCTACCACGATTTCCTTTCTGCTATCACTGTGGACTCTGTAACCAGTATAGATGAACCTTTCCATGTCAAGAAAGCATGGTTTAACCCCAACTGTTTCCCCCTAAATGCAACAGCGCTTCCTTCACATTCATTGCCCATGGAGTTCCTTAGTTGTCCTGATTCAGATTGGGTTCTTGCAAACTTGTTTATGGATGCTGGTACTTCAGGGATGGGGAACTTGTAACTTGCCAGACGTTATTAAACTACAACTTCCATCTTTTCTTAACACTGGCTGCGCCGACTTAACTCTGATGGTAGCTGGAATCCAAATATAGCTGGAGGACCACAGGTTTCTCCTCTCTGTTCCAGTGAAATATTAACCCCAGAAATATTTTTTTCCTTAAAGACTGAAAGTTCATGCTGAGAACTGCACAGACCATCATTTAAATCACATAGTCCTATCCTGTAAGAATCATGGGAGCTGTAGCTTTACATGTATGGATAATACCCAGCACCCTTAGCAAACTACAGTTCCCAGGATTCTTTGGTGGGTGCTTTAAATGCGTGTTGTATACACAGCCACAAATTCGGACCCTGCCCACAGGAGATGTTGTTTCTTGTCAGAAGTTCTGAGAATTCTAATGGAAATAATCCTGTTGTTTGTTATGAAACAATTTAAGTTACAGTCTCTTCCCATCTCTTGGAGTGGGGGGAGGGGGGAGGAGAGCAGAAATAGCCATTGATGAACCATTGCTATATCTTCCTGGCTATTTTTTATTTTTATTTTTAAGCAATACATTTCAGAGGCAAAGCCTCCTAACCGTCATTGTACAGTGGTACCTCGGCTTACAAGCACCTCGGGTTACAAACACTTTGGGATACAGACTCCACTAACCGAGAAGTAGTACCTCAGATTAAGAACTTTACCTCAGGATGAGAACAGAACTCGTGTGCTGGCGGCGTGGTGGGAGCGGGAGGCCCCATTAGCTAAAGTGGTACCTCAGGTTAAGAACAGTTTCAGGTTAAGAACGGACCTCCGGAATGAATTAAGTTCATAACCAGAGGTATCACTGTCTGAAATTCTGAAATAATGTCTTATTTCTAAAACTGATTAGTTTATTTTATTAGATGAAAAGACAGGCTAACATCCATCTCATGAAATAAATTTCCCATGCCACTGAGTCACTTTTAAAAGCAGTTAGATTTTCCTGTGCAAGTTAAAAAGGTGGCATGTACGACATAGAATAAAATGGCACAAACAGATACATTATCAGGATAGGATGCTGGCTATCAGCCACAATGACCCAATGAGACCTGTATGTTCAGGGTAATACCATATGTACTTGAATCTAATGCTCACCTTTTTTAGCCAAATTACATTGCAGAAATTAAGGGGCACATTAGATTCGATGGCACATTTACATCTGCCAGCAAATACATTTTTTGGTTTCCAGGTTCTGAAAATTGAGGTGTGCATTAGATTTGATGGCACATTAGACTCAAGTAAATATGATATATCTTTGATTAATCAATCTGAAGGTGGTGCAGCAGATGAGATACAACACCTTGATGCCATGCTTGTGAGATTCCAGGGATCTGCTTGACAGTTGTTGTAAACAGAGAGTAATGCTGCCATACTGGTTGATCGAACAGAAGTGTCTACTAACAAGTGGTTTCAACCAATTTCCTCTTCCTTCTGCAACCCCCTGCACCCCCTTCCACACTGTCTTGGAAGTTCCCTTAACTCTACTATGTTAGTAGGCATTTCATATGAACATATGAAGTCATCTTATACCAAATCAAACCATGATTAGTGCATTTAGCTCACTATTGTCTCCATTGGCGGGTCAGCATCTCCCCAGGGTTTCAGGCAGGGCACATTCCCAGTCGTACCTTGAGATGCCCGGGATTGGGACCCTCCGCATGTGAAATGACTGTTTTGCCACTGAACTACGTATGGCCCTTCGTGTGTATCAAAAGCTTTTTCTGCAAGTGGAAAAGCTTAATTGGAAGTCACCCACAATGCAAGGAGAATAGGTAAAGCAAATATCAGAAATGTAGACATGAACTGGCCATGTGGAGATGGCAGTATTGAGTCGGTGGCTCATGTACTTCTGGCTTGCACTCCTTATAAAAAGATTTGAGGAGTGACGTTGTCCATGCCAAGTCACTCAACCCTTGCTACTCTGCCCTTTCTTCTAGCAGATCAAGATGATCAGGTGGCAGCAAAAAACTGCAAGGTTTCTAGCAGGGGCAGTTAGAATAAGATCCATTATTTTACTATTGATGTAAACCTCCAAAATGTATTTTGTATAGTTAAGTTTTCACCTCTTCAGTACATTTTATTTTCTTGCTATGGCTAGTGACTGATGCAAATAAAGATTCTTCTGATCTGATCTGATCTAGACATGAACTGCATTTATTTACAAATGTTTATGAACTAGAATCTCATTATTTTCCAAATATCCCCAGGTGTTGCTGCTTTGGACTCCGGCATTTCTGGAAAGATTGGCTTGCGGGCAGTTGTTTACTACTTCTTCACTACAGCTTTAGCCGTAATCCTAGGTAATCCTAGAATCTTTATAATCCTTAAATTTATTTGCATTGTACAATGATGTTTTGTTTTTATTTTAAATGCACATCAGAAGTGGACAGTCATTTTTCACCTCACCCAGATTTTTTAGAAAGAGCATGTTTGGATAAACTGTTACATCTAGAGTCATTCTCATGGAGAAGGATGTTTTTTCCCCTCCATGCTACATTCCAGATATGTGATTTCATAGGCATACAGGATTGCCTTAACAACAATTATCATGCTTAACCATGGGATTACCTGTACCTGTACCGTTACCTGTACTGTTTAGGGAAGCTTTTAATATTTGATGAATTCTTGTATTTTAATATTCTGCCGGAAGCTGTCCAGAGTGGCTAGGAAACCCAGTCAGATGGGCGGGGTATAAATAATAAATTATTATTATTATTATTATTATTATTATTATTATTATTATTACTGAGCAAACAAGGACGAGGCAGGAGCAAAGCAGCTGCAGTCTCCTCCTTAGGATCCAGCCCATTCACATAAACCATCATTTCACTTATTGTGAATGTGCAACTTTGGCCCCTATGTCCATCTGCTGCCTTGGTTCATCAATAGGCTGAATGACTTGGTGGGTTGTGTGTTTATCCTTTCACCTCCTATAAAGCTTACTCTCTGTTGTGTGTGCCACAGAAGCTCAGAAATGAGTCAGCTGTTTCCTCACTAAAGGAATTAACCCATTAAACTGCATTCCTTAACATGATCTTGTGGCGACTTTGTATCCTGTAACAGTGAACTCAGTTTTCCACCAAACTTGAAAGGAAAAATCACTGACTCTACAGCTGACACAATCCTGGCCTGTCATTTGCTGTGCTCTGGAAACAGCCATTGTACACCTTGTAAAAATAAAATAAAATGCTGTGTGCAAGATTTACATCTGTTCAGAATGTTATTTTTCTCCATTACAGGGGTTGTGTTGGTTGTGGCTATCAAACCAGGAGTGTCCCAGAATGCTGCGGAGATTGACAGAATGGGCAGTACACCTGAGGTCTCCACAGTGGATGCTATGTTAGACTTGGTTAGGTGAGCTTTCAAATTCTGTTCTGTTGCTAAACCGATTGCACCATAAATGCCACTGTCTCAAGTTTTAAGCTATCAAACCATATGTATCTGAAAGATGGAAACGCTTGTACAGTCATACCTCGAGTTACAGATGCTTCAGGTTGTGTGTTTTCAGGTTGTGCACCGCTCCGAACCTGGAAGTACCAGAACGGGTTACTTCCAGGTTTCGGCGCTTGCGCATGTGCAGAAACACTAAATTGTGCTTTGCACATGCGCAGAAGTGCCGAATCGCAACCCGCGCGTGCACAGACACGGCACTGCGGGTTGTAAACATGCCTCACGCACGGATCACGTTCACAACCTGAGCATCTAGAACTTTTAAGCAATAGATTGTATTCAGTGCTGTCTGCAGACCTTGAGCAAGCAGAATAAACCTCTGTTTTTACAACAAGACTTCACATTCCTCTTCTCCCTGTGGAGCCCTCTGAGTGCTTTCATTCACCTGCTCCAGGTGTTGTGGTTTCTCTGGAGCATATTTTGTGGGGAGAAGCAGAGATGTTGAAGTCCAGGTGCCCAAGTGGAAATCTGCTCATGCAATGCTGGATTCTGACCAATATAAAGGACTTGTTCATAATGATGCCGTTCCTTTTCTTGATAAAGCACAGAGGGTAGCATATGCAATTCATACTAGCTTTTTCTTTTTCTTTACTCAGCTGGTAGGTGTCACCTGCCCAATGCAGTATTTGGAACCATTTGTCTGCCAAAACAAAATGATATACAGTGGTGCCTCGCAAGACGAAAAGAATCCGTTCTGTGATTCTCTTCGTCTAGCGGTTTATTCGTCTTGCAAAGCAAGCCCATTGACGGATTAGCGGATAGCGCTATTAGCGCTATTAGCGGCTTTTAGCGGCTTATCGGCTTATCGGATCAGCTGATAAGCGGCTTAGAAAAAGGGGGGAGGGGAAAAAACCAGCAGGAACTCGCAAGACATTTTCGTCTTGCGAAGCAAGCCCATAGGAGATTTGTTTTGTGAAGCACCTCCAAAACGGAAAACTCTTTCGTCTAGCGAGTTTTCCGTCTTGCGAGGCATTCGTCTTGCGGGGCACCACTGTAATCACTAAACACAACAAGGAGAAAGTGCTACAAAGTCTGGGTGGGACATTTTTATCCTACTCTGTCAATCCAGTAAGATTGTATATCTGTATCCCATGCACTGCATCCCGACTGAATGACAAATATAGCATGGAAGAAAGATCCCAGTCTGTTGTGAACCCATTTGTTAAAACGTTGACTCTTTAAGGCCTTACATAAGTGTTTCACCTTGAACAGATCTTCCTAGAACTTTGAGCTTTGATATAATATATCCTGGGATATGTGGAGAGAGAGAGAGAAAAACATTATCACCAGCATTCCTTATTGCTTCTTGAATATACTTTGTATTGTTACATTGCAATATCATTAAACGATCTTAAAATCCTTCTGCAGGAATATGTTCCCAGAAAACCTTGTGCAGGCCTGTTTCCAACAGGTAAGTTCAATCTTGGTATTTACTAACCCCTGTTCTGGTATTTACTAACCCCTTCTCTGGGTGGCACAGTGGGTTAAACCACAGAGCCTAGGACTTGCCGATGAGAAGGTCAGCAGTTCGAATCCCTGCGACGGAGTGAGCTCCCGTTGCTCGGTCCCTGCTCCTGCCAACCTAGCAGTTCGAAAGCACGTCAAAGTGCAAGTAGATAAATAGGTACCGCTCTGGCGGGAAGGTAAACAGCGTTTCCGTGCACTGCTCTGGTTCGCCAGAAGTGGCTTAGTCATGCTGGCCACACAACCCGGAAGCTGTATGCCGGCTCCCTCGGCCAGTAAAGCGAGATGAGCGCCGCAACCCCAGAGTCGGCCACAACTGGACCTAATGGTCAGGGGTCTCTTTACCTTTACCTTACTCTGCATTTATTTCTCCACCTCCATAAAACAACATTGTGGTGCTTATACTGTAGGATACTGTGATATTTTGGGTGCAAAAAAACACAACCCTAATGAAAACATCAAGGAAAAATTAGGGTTTCCTTTCCAATTACTAACGCATTAGACAACAATTTTCAGAACCAAAGCAACATATAAAGCTTGCATTCCAGGGCGACATTAAGATACAAAACCAAAGGCCTTCATAGACCAAGTGGTTCCCTTTTTCTAGTGGTGCAGAAATATTACGTGCCTGCAACTTCCTCAGCACTGGGATTGGCCTGCAAGGCGTCATCTTTATAGCTCAGAAAAAGAAAGTGAGGAATCAGAGGGAATTTTATGGTTCTCTGATTGCTTGCACTTACGGTGAAGGAGGAGAAGTGTTAGGTAGAAGGAATAAGGAATGTAGAAATAAACCAACACGAGGACATGACCCTGGCTCAGGTGTGGCTCTTCAGAGAGGATGTTGTGTTCTCTTAACTGCCCCTCTCCCAACACTCTTCATTCCCTTGGCAAAGTTTTCTGGAACAGTCTCACACTTATCGTCTTACACAACAGCAGTTGGCAGGGCAGGGCAGGCAGGGCTTCCCAACAGCAAGCGTTGCTCCTGGTTACCAAAAGGTGGACAGGGAGGAGCAACGAGCGAGGAGCTCAGCACAGGAGCATCAGATTGGCTTTGCTGAGCTTCCTGCACCTTGCCCTTCTGCTTCTCTCTCTTGGTAAGGAGCAGGGATACTCAGGGTCAGGGAGCCAGGTGAGCAACACCACCCCACCAACCAGTGCTTTGTCGTCGTTATTTACACAGGCAACTCCCCATTTGCTTGCAATCAGCATGCTCGCAACCACTGCTGGTCTTTTGGCACACGGCTTGTGTGTGTCCCGCCAATGCGTGCGGTGCCTCAGAACACAACCCCTGTGTAAATGGGGAGTTGCCTCTACTCTGTTTCACACAGGCAACTAGCCTTGTGAAATACAATGAACCCCAAAAGGGAAACATGAAACCAGAGTTTCCCAAACTTTGGTCTCCAGCTGTTTTTAGGACTACAACTCCCATCATCCCTAGGTAGCAGGACCAGTGGTCAGGGATGATGGGAACTGTAGTCCCAAAAAAAAAGTGGAGACCCAAGTTCGGAAACCCTGCATTAAACAAATACTTCATCAAACAAACTCGTTATTATTATTATTATTTAGAAATTTTATTGAAAAAATTCAGATATAACGCAGTAGATACAAAAAGAAGGAGAAAGGAAAAAGAACAAAACACAGAACTGTGTAAAGGCAGAAAAACTATATGCAGATGTACAAAAAATACCCTAACCCATACATGCTTTTATAAATTTGATATTGTTATCCTAATACTGATAGAAATATTAATAGTCTGCAGCATTTTGTATAAATTCATTCCAAATATTGTCGTATTTATCCAAGCAGAGTCTATGTCTGTAAGCAGTCCGTACGCCGGTTGCAAGTGTTATCATATTATCAATCCACTGATTAAAGGAGATCATATCTTTATTCTTCCAGTTCATCAGTATCAGCCTCTTGGCTACCATTAGAGAGCGTAAAATCCATTTTCGTTGTCCTTTTGCTAACTTCCGTACATTAGGTATAAAGAAAACCAAATCATTTATTCCATACAATGTTGGCTCTTGTTCTAACATAACCCTTCATGATGATTTCCTAATATCATATTAGGTATTTCTATCTATGTACACATTATAATGCATCTGCATGTCAGCTGTTGTTGACATGTTGAAACCATAAATAGTATATATCAGCATTCTAGGCCTCACTAAACACCTTCCACCCTGAAAAGAAGTTTAAAAAATAGTTTCCTTGTCAATCCATTATATCCTAAGAATGTAATGTATGTTTTCTTAAATTTCAGTATAAGACCAAGCGTGTAGAAATAACGATCACAACGGAAGTAGACAAAAATGCTACTATTCCTACACCAGACCCACTCTCGACTGTACTGCCAACAGAGATTTCAAAGGTATGATTACTACTGGTTGTTGTATTGCACTGAAACTATTGAAATTATGACGAAAGGGTTAGGGTAGTAAAATTCTGCTTGTTAATGTGATAATTAATAACAGGAATTGAAAAGGATCTACTGGACCACACTGTTAAAAGACCCAAGCTTGTGGTTGAATTCTTTAAGATAATTTGTTCTCCAGAGGCTCCGCATGCAGCCATTTAGTAGCACTACACAAACCAATACTTTCAAAACTATAACCCAGGCAGAGGCATGATCCCTAGCTAACAGGACCAGTGGTCAGGGATGATGGGAATTGTAGTCCAAAACATCTGGAGGGCTGAAGGTTGCCTATGCCTTCTATAACCCAAGGAATAAAGTAGCAAACTAACCAATAAATGAGACGCAGGTGACGCTGTGGGTTAAACCACAGAGCCTAGGACTTGAAATCAGAAGGTCGGCAGTTTGAATCCCCACGACGGGGTGAGCTCCCATCGCTCGGTCCCTGCTCCTGCCAACCTAGCAGTTCGAAAGCACGTCAAAGTGCAAGTAGATAAATAGGTACCGCTCTGGCGGGAAGGTAAACGGTGTTTCCGTGCGCTGCTCTGGTTCGCCAGAAGTGGCTTAGTCAGCAGCCACATGACCCAGAAGCTGTACGCCGGCTCCCTTGGCCAATAAAGCGAGATGAGCACCACAACCCCAGAGTTGGCCACGACTGGACCTAATGGTCAGGGGGCCCTTTCCCTTTACTAACCAATGAACACCAAACAGGCTTAAGTTTCTAGAGTTTCCTGAACGAGAAAGCTGCTTAAGTTTCATATCAAGAAAATGTGTTGTTGGTATTCATATTTTATTGAAAAGATTTCAGTTTAAAGAAATAAAGTGATGCAAAGAAAAAGAGAAATAAAAAGGCACAAAAATATGTAGGGGGGAAATCCACAATATACAAATATATATGAAAAATACCCGAACCCATACATTCTTTTATAAATCTGATATTATTATCCTAATACATATGGGAATATTAATAGCTCACTACATTTTGTCTAGACTTATTCCAAATACAGCCGTGCCTTGGAAGTCAAATGGAATCCGTTCCGGATGTCCGTTCAACTTCCAAAACGTTCGAAAACCAAAGCGCAGCTTCTGATTGGTTGCAGGAAGCTCCTACACCCAACTGGAAGCCCCGTCAGACGTTCGGCTTCCAAAAATAGTTCATAAATCAGAACAGTCACTTCTGGGTTTGTGCTGTTCGGAGCCAAAACGTTTGAGAATTAGGCTGTTCGACTTCCAAGGTACGACTGTATTGTCATATTTATGCAACCAAAGTCTACATCTGTAAAGTGTTCATAATTTGCGAGTGTTATCATATTGTTGATCCATTTATTAAAGGGAATTGTATCTTTATTCTCCCAGTTCATCAATATCAGCCTCTTGGCATTGTTGCTGATTGGTAACTTTTCTCCTTCACTCTCAATCTGCAGAATATAACCAAGGAATACAAAATAGTGGGTTTGTATTCCGATGGTATTAACGTTCTTGGCCTGATAGTCTTTTGCCTTGTCTTCGGAATTGTTATTGGGAAAATGGGAGAAAAGGGGAAGGTGCTGATGGACTTCTTCAATGCACTGAACGATGCCACAATGTACATAGTTCAGATAATAATGTGGTAAGTAGAATGATATCTTGCCCGTACGTTTTGTTACTGTAATGGTATCAGGGGGTTGCTTGAGAGCAATCAGGCAAATGCCTCCCTGGTCTGTTGTAAATCCTTGTTATTGGTGCCAAAAAAACCTTCACCATGCAGAGTGCCACTATTCTGTGGCTCGCTCATTCACTGGCAGAATCTGAGAGTGGGCGGTCCTTAAACCTTCCCCAGCAGAGTAGTTTCTTGACGCCCAGTCTGCGCTTCCCCTCTCTGCGCGGAAGCCTTGTGCGCAAGGAAGGCATGGGTAAAGGGGGACCTCTCTCCTCCCCACTTTGCTCAGGCAAGGTGTCCTGGCACCGCCTTGCATCCTCCAAGCCCTGCACCTCCTCCCCACTAGAGGCGGAACCTCCCTCCTCCGCTGAGGAAGTGCTGCTTCCCACGATCTTTGGGGGCTCTCTGTAATCCATCCGGCTTTTCCCCTCTCGCCCCTGAGCCGATGGCAGTTCCCTGACAGTTATTGAATTCAGGATGATGATAATAATAATAAAGTAATTTACATAAAACTTCTTTCAGAAAGTCGACGTGATTAACAGGTTTATTCCTTGAGTTTTAAAATATTACGCATTTGGCTGTGAAAGCTCTTTCTCCCTCCCCACCTCTTTCGCTTTTCCTCTTCCCCCTCCCCTGAAAGAGGCTATTTATTCAGCTATCAAAGTTACGGAATCGCTGGCGGTCGGGGACGGCATTTTTGGTATTCGTATAATTGAACCCTTGTTGCCAAAGCTATGACACAGCATGGTTTCTGCTCCTAACTTTCAAAAATACATCTCTTCAGAGCTTCTAAGGTTACCAGATGCCCCTGATACCCGGGGACAGTCTCCAGATTTACAAATCAGTCCCCATACAAAATCCATTGAAGTTGACACGTGTCCCCGGATTTACTGAAAAAAATCTGGTAACCTTATCATGACCTCCAACTACCAATGATGGTTTTTGGATGGGCTATAATAGTAAATAGCTGCTTTACTTATTGCTTACCTGATTTCAGTGTTTACCACTTATTTCCATCCCTATACTGTAGCAGTGACACATGTGAAACCTGTGACTGTTTCTTCTGTTATTTTTGTTCTGCATTCTATTGCAATTTGCAAAATTAAAAATTATTATTTTTCGAAAAAGCAATGGAGTGCAGTTGAGAAAATGCACTCCCTTAGAAGCAATCTAGAATTAAATTTCTTTTAGAAAGAAAGAAAGAAAGAAAGAAAGAAAGAAAGAGAAAGAAAGAAAGAAAGAAAGAAAGAAAGAAAGAAAGAAAGAAAGAAAGAAAGAAAGAAAGAAAGATCACTTCTATACAGGGGCATTTCTTTTGTTTTGCAAAGGAATTCCAGCTACACAATGCAGTACTCTCTTTCTCAGCTGTCCAATGTTGATTGACTCATGGATAATTTAGCTGAGATTCCTGCAAAACTCTATGATTCAATGACTTCATGTTTTGCATAATGTTTTGCATAATAGCTCAAATTATGGTGTTCATAAAATGTACCAGTCATGCTAATGTCTTTTTTTTTTTTTTACAACACCGAAAATATGTAATGGTTCATAAATACAACTTGAGAAGCAAATAATTTCAGCCACTTGCTTTCCGTTCATTGTCATATGCATGAAAAAAAAGTTGAACAAATTTGTTGTTTACCATGTTTTTATAGTGAGCTCAATGAAATAACAGTGATCATGGAATATTTTTTATGACGTTTTGTGCATTCCAGGTATATGCCGTTGGGTATTATTTTTTTGATTGCCGGAAAGATAATAGAAGTTGAAGACTGGGAGATTTTTCGCAAACTGGGTCTTTACATGGCTACTGTTCTAAGTGGGTATGTTATTCCTTGAACCGTAATAAAAATGTACTGATTTACTTTTCTTTTTTAATTGATATACAATAGATCGGTTTCTTCTGTAACTGGGTATGAGAGGACATTCGTTTTATAGACGTTCTAATTTCACTGTGCTTCAGAACGACATTGAATTAGAAACGCACTATTTTTATTTCAATTGTCAGCTCCCAGGCAATATAATGGGGGGGGGAGGCCACATGAGGCGGGGGAGGGAAGGCACAGGGTTCCAAGCTGAGTTACATGCATATAAATGGAACTCATACTTTGATTCTGTGGTCACCTAAGGAGTATGGTGGTCAATGTGAGATTTGAATTCTCCCCTCCCCCCATAATTTTTATAAAATTTTCTGTTTAACATTTTAGAATATTCATTTAAACAACCTTAAAATATCAGTGACTTCCATTTTCTCTTTCCTTGGGTTCATTTTGCATAACATAAATCCCCGCATATTTTACATAAACTAAACCATGGGTAGGCAAACTAAGGCCTGGGGGCCGGATCCAGCCCAATCGCCCTCTAAATCCGGCCCGCGGATGGTCCCTGAGTCAGCGTGTTTTTACATGAGTAGAATGTGTCCTTTAATTTAAAATGCATCTCTGGGTTATTTGTGGGGCCTGCCTGGTGTTTTTACATGAGTAGAATGTGTGCTTTTATTTAAAATGCATCTTTGGGTTATTTGTGGGGTATAGGAATTCGTCATTCCCCCCCAAAAAAAAAATATAGTCAGGCCCCCCACAAGGTCTGAGGGACAGCAAACTGGCCCCCTGCTGAAAACGTTTGCTGACCCCTGAACTAAACCATTCAGTATTCCATTATTACACCCATCAAAACTTATTTACACTGTTGAATTTATCTTAATGCTACCAGTGTTTTCAAGTGTACACAATTTCCCAATATGTCGCACCTTGATGCATATGAGTAGATCATACATCAAATCTATAACAATATCAAACAAAATATACAAGTATGTCACATATATGAGATATTGTGGGGGCAATTTTCCAAGTCAAAAACTGCAATAGCTTGGCTGGCTTGCTATGCTTCTGGTAGGTTTTGGAACCCGTTGACAGCACTTCCCTAATGCTTTATTGTCAGGTAATATTTGAAAGGTAAAAAAAAGGGGGGTACCAGTAGGAAGTATGCATGCATGTTAGGAAGCAGCACCTTGGGATCAGGGCCATAGTGGGCGCTGCTTTGCATGCACCTCTGGGTGTGCGGGGAAAGGGAGAGTTACCTGTTGCCTGAATGTCTAGAGATCTATTGCCAATATGGACAGAAAAGCTCGATGGGCCACAATGAAGGACGATAACTCAGTGGGACTCACCTCCCCCTGTGCAAGTGGCGGGGCCGTGAGACCCCGCAACCCCACCTCCTCCTTAAGGCGGAAGTGGCTTTCATATTAATTTGAACAGTTTTAAAAACAGAACTAAATTTCAAAAATGGAGCTGTGATTTCTGCATTGCAAGTGGGCTGGACTAGGTGGGATCCTTCCAACTTTACAGTTCTGTGATTCTGTGATTTCCCCTTCCCCTTTTTCCCCCCAGGCTTGCAATTCATAGTATTGTGATTCTGCCGCTCATGTACTTAATAATAGTCCGGAAAAACCCGTATAAATTTGCCATGGGGATGGCTCAAGCACTTTTGACAGCACTCATGATTTCCTCAAGGTAAGGATAATTTTGATTTAAAAAAAATCTTCTCTTCATATCGAATCATCTTGGAATTAATAGAAATGAATTTAGAAATGATTAAATCTGCCCTCTGTTTTGCCGCGTTAAAATCTACATCTTAATTTCCAGTAGCCCCATAAATTGTTCTCATGCCAGATTAATAGCATTGGCATTTTACTACTATGCTTCTTAAAGTTTTTTCTATATTTTCTCTCCCCCCCCAAAATGTGTGTGATACAGTTCAGCCACTTTACCTGTCACGTTTCGCTGTGCAGAAGAAAAAAACCATGTTGACAAGAGAATTACCCGATTTGTTTTACCAGTAGGCGCTACAATCAACATGGATGGTACCGCCCTTTATGAAGCAGTGGCTGCTGTTTTTATTTCACAACTTAATGACTTAGAACTAGATATTGGCCAAATAGTGACTATTAGGTAAGAATCGTACTCTTGCATGCTTTTCAGTTCTTCTTTCCCAAGCAATGTAACTGCTGACTTTGTTGTCCAGAATGATTCGCACACACAAAGGTGGACCAACCGCAACATGATCTGACATCTCACTGAAAACCTGTAGAGAACAGTGAGATCGGCCATCCCAGTGAAGGGCTAAATCAGCTGTGGAACTGAACAAAGACCGGATTTTCTGACATACCCACAGATACTGGCATTTGACCCGTGCTTTAGGGATGAACTGAGCAGCCTAATTCTGACTCGTTTCAGCCGTAGCCCTGTGTTCTGTGGATTTACAGATGAGCATACCTATTACACAGTAGATACCGTTACACAGCAAGGGATGCGGTTGGCACTGTGGTCTAAACCGCTGAGCCTCTTGGGCTTGCCGATCGGAAGGTCAGTGGTTCGAATCCGCACAACGGGGTGAGCTCCCGCTGCCCTGTCCCAGCTCCAGCCAACCTTGCAGTTTGAAAGCACGCCAGTGCAAGTAGATAAATAGATACCACTGTGGCGGGAAGGTAAACGGTGTTTCCATGCGCTCTAGTTTCCGTCATGATGTCCCATTGCGCCAGTAGCAGTTTAGTCAAGCTGGCCATGTGACATGGAAAGCTGTGGACAAACGCCGGCCTCCCCAAGATGAGCGCCACACCCCATAGTCACCTTTGACTGGACTTAACTGTCCACGGGTCCTTTACCTTTTGTTACACACCACTCCTGTCTCCAGGCAGTGCACGATTCCAGGGGTACCAAGCATGCTTCCCAGGGTCTGTGTTTCCTTTTGGACAGTGGAGACTATGACACCTTTATGATATATGGTTTATTTACACATATATACAACCTGGGTCTAGATGGAGAAAGTTCAGAGCATTTTCATCCCAAGGGAGTCTCTTGCTTCTCCAATAAGCAGGAGAGGCTTGAGTCTCAGAACAGAGAAATCAGCCAAGCTCTCTGCCTGTCCCAGCCAGCCCACATACTTCTCCAAATGATTTCCCTTGCTTACATCATCCAAACTGAAACCCTACATCCCTTAAACCCCTTTTGCCTCTGCCCACTAACACACAACTGGAGGAGGGGTCCATATTCCTCTGAATTATTACTTTATTATTCGGCTGTCTTGTCACTATGCTTTTTACTATGTTTTCACTATGTTTTTATCATTAATGTTCTGTAATGTGTTTTTAATGTTATACACCGCCCTGGGAACTTTTGACAAGGGGCGTATATAAACTGAATAAATCATAATAGTCTTTGCCCTCCCAATGACTTTCTGGGTAGGTAAATGACTCAGTTCTTACTAGCTTTCTTCCCCTTGATGTTTCCTCTTCCAGGTGGTTTCCTGAATGGGGAAAGCTGAGTCCAGCTATTTAAAGTCTGATTTTCAGTTTAACCCTCCAAGCATGGATTAATTCTAACTTTTAAACCCAAGAATTTAGAGGGGATTTAGAGCACCACCACCCCCCCAAAAAAAACCCTCATAGCAATATAAAATGCACTGTTTTAAAACCATTTAATCTTAATATATCAAACAGCAGACCTTGTTGTGAATGTTGTCCCACCTCCTTCAAGGCAGCTAAAATATCTTCCCTCTGGACACCACCGCTAATAAAACTTAAAATGGCTGCAGTGTTCTATGAGGCAAGAAAATCATAGAATCATAGAGTTGGAAGAGACCACAAGGGCCATCGAGTCCAACCCCCAAAAGACACAGATCAATAACAAAAAACAACCTCAACTGGTGTATCCCTTAGAAATCCCTTAAGATTACCGGTACTTCTTGAATTTACAATCATTCAGCAGTCGGAGTTTCCCATAAAGTCAACGTTTTTTAGGATGGTAGGGAATGTTTTTTTAAATAACAACTCTGGTTTAAAAACTTCAAGAAGTGTTTCCATAACTGCACAAGACTGAATGAAGCAGAAACATATCTGATGGCCTTTTCTTGGTTTGGGATGTAGTGTCACAGCAACAGCAGCCAGCATCGGAGCCGCAGGTGTGCCCCAGGCCGGACTAGTTACCATGGTGATTGTCCTGAGTGCTGTCGGACTGCCTGCTGAAGATGTTACCCTCATAATAGCAGTGGACTGGCTTCTGTAAGTGTCTAACCATGAATGTCTCTCGATCCTGTGTCCTCAGTAATGCAGGTACAGTGGTACCTCAGGTTAAGAACTTAATTCGTTCTGGAAGTCTGTTCTTAACCTAAAACTGTTCTTAACCGGAAGCACCACTTTAGCTAATGGGGCCTCCCGCGGCTGCCGTGCCACAGGAGCACAATTTCTGTTCTCATCCTGAAGCAAAGTTCTTAACCTGAGGTACTATTTCTGGGTTAGCGGAGTCTGTAACCTGAAGCGTATGTAACCTGAGGTACCACTGTATCCATAATAAAACATAGGGTAACCTGACAGCGTAGTATTAAAAGGTTGCCTGTGCTAGACCATTAACTTGAGAGCAGATCTGCTGTACATCTTATTATTTGTATCAAAACGTGCAACATACAAATTGCAGCCCTGCTGGGGGGATTACTTATCCGTCCACCCAGTGTGTAGGTTAGAGGGTTCAAAGTTGAACAAATTTGAAAATGTAGAGAAAGGGTGAGGAACCTGTGGTGGATCCACAACTTCCACCATCCCTGATCTTGGGCTATGTCAGTGATGGTCAAACTTGGCCCTCCAGCTGTTTTGGGACTACAGTTCCCATCATCCCTAACCACTGGTCCTGTTAGCTAGGGGTGATGGGAGTTGTCATCCAAAAACAGCTGGAGGGCCAAGTTTGGCCATCACTGGGCTATCTTGACAGGGACTGATGATGGGAATCGGAGTTCAGCAGTCTCTGGAGGGTTTCAGGTTGCCCATTCCTGGTCTAGGTATATCACTAATAAATGTGAAATTGAACACATACTTGACAGTAAGAAGAGAATTTGGCCATTCTTGTGCTTTTTGTATCATATATATGCTGCTAATGATTGAAAACCCACTGCCCCAATTCGGTCCGCAAGTAATAGCTTTGAACCTCTTGGCGAATACAGTAGTTTCCCATTGCAGTCTCTGTTTGAAGTTCTTTTATTCAAGTCTGGGTACCATAAGTAACAGAGCGTTCCAGGAGGCTAAAGAGTTTTCCCAGTGGGTTTTTTAAAAAAATAATATTGCTGTTTCTGACACCACATATGCATTCATTTAGTATTTGGCATGGAGAATGGCCTGTTCCATGTAACATGCAAAAGGCCGTTGCTGGAAGGTGTTGGCATATATCACATTGAAAGATGAGAAGACGAATAACCCCCTGATGTTGTGGGTGGGTTATACAAAGTTAATTAGGTTCTGCAATAGGGTTGCTGGAGTAGACATGGGCACAGAGTTGGCATCTGGGTCTGCTGCAGGGTGGGGTCTGTGTCCATATATGTCATACATCCATAGATTTAGCACATCTGTTGAAGTGGACTGTAGTGGCCCCTGAAAGCTTTGTTAGTCCTTAAGGTGCAGACAACAGACTAGTGTGTTAACCCCTCTACAAACTATCCTAAAATCAGAACAGCATCTACCCACAGGTATTTTCCCCCCAAATCAATATTATTTTCTTAGTTTGATGGTTTGCTACTGAATTCCTGTAGCATTCATTTATATGTCACATTAAAATCTTTACTGAGCCAACTTACAGTTCATTTCTGATCATTATGAAAACACAAAGTTCAGGAACATCGGGAATTTATTTGGAGTATGTATGTACTACTGTTTGATTTGTGAGAGCTTTAGAGTGCGAACTAGAAAATGAGATAGCAAATGTGTCAGTTTCGGGTAAAATATATATTTTCAAGTATTACTTTATAGTTGAATCATGTTCCCGTTTTGTTTCATTATGTAATCAGTTTATTTCTGAATGATTGGTTTTTTTGTTGGCACAAGTTTGGATATTTCACAGTCAAATTTTCCTTGACACTCAGTTAACAATATTAACAAGGAACCCAGCTAATCATTTGGTTTCAAAGCCCCAAGGCAGCCAATTGTATACCTTTTCTTTGCATAGATAGGCATTTACTGTGTACTAGTAAATGAATTCATTGCCATGACAATTGCCTTCTGGCATACACTTGCAATCTTATCTGTTGCATTTATTTTTAGAACACCAAATTCTTTTTGCAGGAAGCACATTGCCCTGGACTATATGCCAGGCCACTTAGCACTTCTGCAGATTGGTTGCCCCAGGGTACCACGTTTATCTTCAGTCTTTCACTTATTACCTCAGATGTGTATCTGAAGAAGTGTGCATGCACACGAAAGCTCATACCAAGAACTAACTTAGTTGGTCTTTAAGGTGCTACTGGAAGGATTTTTTTTTTATTTTGACTATGGCAGACCAACACGCTACCTATCTGTAACTGGTACCTCAGATGTATCATCTTTGTCCTTCCAGGAAGTAACTCATTAGCAGTCATTTAGATTATATGCAAGGTTGTGTGTCTATGGTTGCCAGAGGGAATTTTGCTCCTAACTGCCTAATATGATTTTGGACCCCCAAAAAGCACATTTTTTTAAAAAAAGGAACTCCCAATAGTCTTCCAGGCCTGAATCCTTGGAGAAGGAAATCAACACTAAGCGCATTTTTGCCTACTCAGAGATTGGTTCTACAGAGTTCAATGGTCTGTTTAACCAGTTGTAGAATGTGGTGTTTGTAAGTAAGTAAATTGTGCACTACCGTTCCAATGTAACCCCTGTTTCAAGTGCCTCAAGGCAGTTTTGTCTGTTGTATTCAGAACCAGGCTATGCTGAAGCAGTCAGAGCATAGACTTGATTCTAAGCCATAGCCAAGCCCATTGGCCCCCTGTTTCTGTCCAAGTGTGCCACACAATCAGTTACATAGCATGGGTTGCTAGCGCCCGGAGCTGTGTGGAGTGGGTGGGAGGGAAACGGCAGAGTACACATGCACATTCAACTGTGTAACGGTGTCCATGTCACCCAGGAGATTGCAGCCACAGAGATAAGAAAGGAAGAGTCATTCCCTTCTCTGGAGAGGTCACTTCCTGGTTCACATGGAGAACCTGTTTTCAGTGGAGCCCAGTGACAGAAGTTCGCAGCTGTATGGAGGCAGCACTGGGTGTTGAAATTTTGCACCCCCTAGCAATTTTGCGCCCCTGCCCTTGTGCCCGCCCACCAAGCTATGCCACTGCACACAATCTCCCACTGCCTCTGCCACATATCTCATTTTTGATACAGGTTGGCAACAACAGCATGATCTAGTTGATAGAGGGTATATGAAATCAAGACACTCATTAAGCAATGCCAGTCTGCAGTCCCCAAAAAGGCTAGTGTAGTTACAGAATTTGCTTAGAGCAGAGATCAAATTTGTACAGAACTCTGGGCAGTATTCAACACTAGGACTTTCAGCTGTGCAACAAAATTTGCCCTCCCTCTCCTTTCCCTATGCATTCCCTGAGCATAGAGGGGTTTCCCCAAACCCTTCAGAGCAAATTTTGGGGTGTGTGGGATGTGTGCAGACAGAGGAAGTTGGGAAGTTCCATTGCACAAACAGAAATCCTTGTGCTAGCAGGACAAGTGCCCTCTTAATTTGATTTTAAAAGGGGGGGGGGGAGAAACTTAGTTTCAGGATCCAGTTTGCATCTTTACATGAAAGCATAAATACAAGCAAAAATTTCCAATTGCTGGGGTCCACTTGAAAACTCAGTTCACTCTGAACTTAAAGTTCACGTTGAATTTTTGAAACGCAAATGTTAACATTTGTTCCATGGAGCTTAAAGTTCATATTTTTTAAAAAACTCAGCTTTCAAATGTGATCTTTCCCACGTTTTGTTTGGGTTCTGGTACTGTGCCATTCATTACAAAATCAGCCTTGCAAACTGAAACACTTTGCAGAAGCAGTATAGCTTTTGCCTTTGTAAAAATAGATTGGACCTAGTCAACTTGCCCGGACTAACCCAAAATGTTTATTCCATAGGGATAGATTCAGAACAATGGTGAATGTCCTCGGCGATGCCTTTGGCGCTGGAATTGTGGAGAAGCTCTCGCAAAAGGAACTGGAGCTTATGGACGTTGGTGCTGAAGTCAACATAGTGAACCCTTTTGCCCTGGACAAAGCAACGAAGGATGACAGTGAGGAAACAGAGGCCAAGAAATCTTATGTGAATGGAGCTTTTGCTATTGATAAATCAGACACCATATCATTCACCCAGACATCACAGTTCTGAATGAAATTGACTGACAAGGGAGCCACACTGGATTAAAGGACATGGGAAGGCCCTATGTTGAGCTATATTCTGGGCCCCTCTCACTTCAGACCCCACATGCTGAATTTTTTCTTCTTTGCCTATATTCATACAGGCAAACAGGAAGACACACATCCTGTCTCACAAAACTCCCCTTCTCAGATCTGCCACAACACAATCACCCTGCTCCTTTTCTTGTGCAGGCTATAAGGAGATTTCAGTTTTGCCCACAGCTGAGAATGTGGCCATATCACAACGGGATGGCCAACATGTTGTGTTGATTTCTTCAGGAGCCTCAGTGATAGGTATATTCTCAGCATAGATATGTTCCCTGACAAATACACAACGTCAGGGAACCCTACACAGCTGAGGCCCTACAACAGGCCACGGTCTTACCTGTGTCAGCACCCTCAAGAACATCACCATGCATGAAATCATTTAGCCAACCGAAAGGATAAATGTGTTGCTTTGAAACAGAGGCTCCAGATTTTCCTCAGCTCTTTGTTTTTGAAACATCAAATCATTGAGGGCAGATTGATCCCAGTTGCACAAATATGTATTTTCTTTTAAAGAGCCATCTCTTGAGAATTCTAGGTATCTGCTTGCAATGATCATGCTGATAAGTTGGGATAATAAACCAAAGGATATGGTTTATATCTGAAGCACAGTGCGGCGTTCCCATTCCTCTACTCTGCACATGAAATTCCTTTTTGTTTTTCAAAAAGGAAGACTCTTCTTTTAAAAATAACTTTAAAAGGAATTCTTATTTGAAATTCCATCTCTGACATTTCTCTGCAAATCAGCCAAATGTCCATTCTGGTAGCTAATTAACTGTTAGAGAAAGGAGATGAGACTGGTCCTTCAGTACGTGTGAACTTTTAAAAAGTATGTGTATTATTTTTTTTAATAAACTATATAGTATGGAAATTGGAAATTACTACAAAAGAGCTTTCATTTTCATGTTTTCTTTTACACCATAATTTATAGCAAGACCATATCTGGACTTCAAATGCTAAGTCAATCA
Source organism: Podarcis bocagei (assembly GCF_964188305.1). Lineage (NCBI taxonomy): Eukaryota > Metazoa > Chordata > Lepidosauria > Squamata > Lacertidae > Podarcis > Podarcis bocagei. The sequence continues at coordinate 20,890,977 of NC_138143.1, forward strand.
TAACAGCTTTGCTGTAATTTGAAACTCTCATAATTTAGCTTTCATCATTTATTGGTCCTCTTTTGGAAGTGGCAAGAAGTAACTTCAGAGCTACCAGTATTTATCAGCTCCAGGGAAAACAGATAAAAATAAACCGCATAGCTATTCATGACATAGCTTGTCAACATTTTATGCTTTCAAGAATATACCCACTGAATAATTGCTAGTGGTTAGCTGAGTGTCAGTTTGCCTGATTCTTACTTTCATTTTATAATTTAATCTGAAAGCTTGCAGTGGCCAATATGATAGGCCTCATGACAATAAAAACCCAAACTTTAAAGCAGCCCTCGAATGGTGAAGAACAAATATTAGCATTTTACAAGTGTTCATAGCATAGCGGAGACATATTTTCATGGGCGTGGCTTTTTTATCAAACCATTCCATAATGTTAAACATTTTATCTAATACTTATACCAGGTATTTTAATGGTGCACTTTTTCCTGCAATGAAAATTATTGCAAACTATTTCGAATGCACATCATTTGTTGGCTACCTGACTTGAAACACAGACTAAAATTAAGAGAGAATACCTTTTCTTTTATTTTTTTGTAAATAAGCTTGTGTTAAACCGAAAAATATGCACTTAATTGCTATCAAGAAAAATAAAAATTTCTGTAGCATTAGACAAACTCGGTCTTACACTTTTGTATTCAGTAAATAAGCCAGGATATGTGCCAAAGACAACTGAAACAAACAAACAAAATCACATCTAGCATACATTTTGATAAATTGCACCTTAACTGAGAGGCATAATACTGTATGTATTTAAATATTATAAGCTAAAAATGCAGTGTGCATACAAAGTGAAAGTGTTGATATGTTTATACAAAATGAAGGCGTGTACAGTGTAAATTAGTTCTTTATCTTGTGCACAATTATTTTTTAAAATATATTTGTACAGCTTTGCTACTGCTAGAGACAGAAAAACATCCAGAGCCAGTGGTACTTGTTCTTTTCTTTGCAGCTTTCTTTTTGTAACTCGTCCTTTCACCACTGTACATGTTGCCTTTCTTTCATCTGAATAAACAGTCATCCTGCCTTCAAACTATCCCTGCTCCACATCTGTATGCAGACTTCTCCCTGGGAACAAATACATCACGTGGGCTTCTGCTCATTTGTTCTAGCTGTTAAACTAGAATGGAAGAAAAACAATGCCTGGTTTTTCTGAAGCTGGTTTTGCCAGAGTAGCACTAATAAATATCACAAGGCTATTCCAGAGTGAGTTGTGGCTGGGACCCGTGTTTCCTTGCAACCAGTAAACGTGATTTATTATTAAGTCACCTATATTATAGCAGGTGCTTATAAATCAAAAGAAACAATGATGTATCAGTCCTCACGCTCACGACCAAGACCTAAAGATAAAAGCTTTGGAAACGGGAAGCTCAGGACTAGTATCCAAAATGTGCTTTGGCTGTAGCAAACCCAAGCAATCTGACAATAAACAATAGCGTTAGTCACATAATATGCATATTTAAATCAGGTTGACTGTTTTGATTGTACTTATGTTTCTGTGCACTGCTTTGGGGGGGTGTTCCTTTGGGGATCGAAGGATGAGACGGAAATTAAATAATACTGCTATATCTGTTAATCTTCTAGATTTCTCATGGTTATGCCCATGCGGAATAAATTGTGTACAGCATCATGAACTATGATCACCGTGTACTTGAAGCCTTATTTACCTAGGGATCCATTAGCCACGCCATCCCCTGGACCTCGGAGGAAACAAAAGTACCAGGAAAGCAAAATCTTCTTTGGAGAAAAAGAGTTTATTGAAAATCTGTGCACAGAGATACTCTGTACCCAGAGACAGCCAGCTGGATCTCTCCTGAAAATATACTGGCTGTAAAGCAAGACACTTCAGCAGACTTTCTTATACCCCCAGACTTCCCCAATCGGCTAGCAAATATTGCTTGCTAAACACATTTTATTGCTTGCTAAACATTCCTGTCTTTCTGCTTAGCCAAGCACTCCCTCCCACCTCCTTGTACACGTGTCTTCTTTTGCTAACTAAGCATTCCCTTCGTATCTCTTCTTATTCTTGCATTACTAAGCAGAAGTAAAGCAGGAAACATCTTGCTAGTGGTTTTCGGTTAACAGCAGTTTCTGGCTAGGCAGGAAACGACCTCCTGACCTGTAGCTAACATCAGCAGTTTCAAGTAGCTGGTTAGGCAGAAAACGACCTCCCGACCTGTCTGATTTAGACTTTTGCAAGCAACTGCAATTTTGGGCTGTTTAACCATCCTAGCAGAGTGCAGGAATTTACTATGTGTAGATAGTATTTGAGAGCAACAGAATACAAAGCACAGAAAATATTGAGAGAAACCTTTCCCATCTCCCTTTACTCCGTCCTCTTCTTTTGAACAATCTATTACTTAGATTCGTTCTGGGGTAGGGGTCTATATTCTCTCATTACAGCAATCACGCGAGGTCTCATCATGCGAGACATCATCTTTCCCATCATATGTTGCAAGCATTGCATTAAGCAGGGTATACAGAAGCAGAAAAGCAATAGAAGCATTATTGGGCCTATTCTTCCCACAAATACGATACCGTTCATGCCAACAGAAATACGAGAACATCCATATGACAAGGGCGGTACATATCACTCCTACCCACCAAACCCAATATCTCCATGGTTCCTCCCACCAATATTCAGGGGGTGTGCTCATTGTTGAAGAGCCCACTGATATTTGTGCCCGACTACCTGTTGAGCCTCAAGGATGAGAGCCCCCCGGGAGCTGATGCTTCCACTATGTGGGCAATTTTTCTACTAACCCTGTTGGGTGGATTGAACTCTCGTGCTGCCTCCCTAGTGACCAGAGGTGGCAATTCTTACTGGCACTTGCTTAGCAATTTCAATGCCCACCTGGTTAAGGCTCCCACCCCTGCAATACTTGCATCAAGATAGGTTCCGCCCCATCTATCACCTGGATTAAGAGTAGGACCTGGTCTATCAAATGAGGTTGGTACAGTGCTCTACCTTCCAGACAACAGTTGACTACCCTCCCACAACAGCAAGAGCGGTCCAGAACTAGATAGATTTCGATCGTCTCTGCAGCTTCCCGTAAGAGCACTGTCCACGCGTGCTGGTCAGTGGTGTGGGAGAGGAGCCACAACGGGGCAGTGGGGTGTCTCAATACGGCAATCTCATCAAACCCCAGTTTCCAATAGCCAAAGAGCACGCCATCTCTTACCACCGGCAAGACGAACCAGTCGTAGCAGAGGCCAGCAGGCCAATAGGGTTGGTATGGTTCGGTAGGGTCAGGGCAATAAGACATAGAGCAAGTCAATAAAGAAAATAAGAGAGAAAAGAGAAAGTCTTTGTAACTGTCCTTGTGATGATTAGTCGCAGGATCTCGTTGCCCGTGGCCTAACGCTTTTTCCCTGGTAGCGTCAGACACAAGGTGATGATCAACTTCAGAGGGTCAGCAGGATTTCTCTTGCAAGTCCAGACACCCTTCTTCAGATGCGTGTGATGTACCCAGGGGATCACCTCGACTACTTTCACTGCAGTTGGGGATGAGGGGGTCGCCAGACGCTGTCACCCAGAGGAACTGGTGAACCGGCTCAGCGAGACTGCCGCGGGACTGCAGGTGTACGCTCGAGGGAATACCTGGAAAGGAAGCAAACACACACAACAAACACAGGGATTGCACTTGTTCTTGGGTGATGTGATCTCCCATCTGCCCCAAACTGGCGGGGATGTCTCAGACGAAAGGGGTTGGCCTGCCATATAGAAGTTCAAAGGGTGATAGTTCTCAGTCTCTTGGTTGGCGCACAGGGCACATTTTGGGATATAGCAGCAGTTAGTTATAGCAGCAGGTAGTTGAGGTAGAATATTCTCCCAAGGCGTGCTTTAGCAGCTGGGCCTCCCAAATGGGTGGACTCATGGTAATTTTACAATTGTGCTGGCCAGATGTTGGGGCACAAAAACACGGCTGTCTGGTCCTTCCTGGAGCGTTGCTCCTTCTTGGCTGGTCCACTGCTGTTCATCAAGGGTGTAACGTGGTTCCACATCGTCTGGAGTGAGTTCTGGTACCAATATCAAAAGTCCTGGTGGTGCCTCTAAATTGGCTGGAGAACAAATGTCTACGTTGGGGGCGCTGCCTGCGGGCGCCCCTCCCATCCAATTATTCAGCCGCGCGTAGAGATATCAGCAAGGCGGTCGTCACTGGAGGGGATCTTCAGGATGCTGAGACACAGTCCAATCTGAAGCAGCTTTTCCCACTTGAATGTGGTGGACCCAAGGGGTGGTGCCAGCGATCTTCACAGCTGTGGGTGTGGAGAGCAGATGGGCCCTTCCAGCACGGTTGCAGTGGTGCCTGGGACCAGTCTTATCCACACCTCGTCACCTGGCTCAAACTGGTCACGCAAGGAGTTCGGGCCTGGGTTGAGAGAGAAAATCTCGAGAGAGACACTGTACATAATTGTTCAATTCCACATCTTGAGCAGGGATAGGTGAAAGCATGCACACATAAGGAACCGGTCTCCCAAACATCACTTCAAAAGGGTGACAAGTGAATACGTTTCAATGGGAGGCTACAAACTCTAAGCAAAGCCAAGGGCCACACGGACACCCAATCAGACCCTGTTTCTTGGGTCAATGGTTTTTCAAAGTCCTGTTCATCCTTCCCTCTTTTCCGAACTTTGGGGCCTATATGCGGTACCCACCATCTTCCTTCTTCACTGGCAACAGTGGGGTGTTTCACTGTGATTGGCATTGTTTCAAGATTCCATGTTGAAGCAATCGCTTCGAATGCACCCACACTCCTTCAGCTGCCTGTCGTGGGATGGGGTATTGGTTTTTATCCTCCACCCATAGTCCAGGGTCAACATCATGAAGCAGGCTAACAGGGAGGATTCCCTCCTCTTCTTTTACCATCATCAAGCACCAATGGTCTCTCAGGGGCATTTCTAAAGAAAACTCTCCTGCTGGTCCAGTTGTCATCATTACTTCCCCCATTGGTTGGAAGGAAATCTGGGCTTGTAATTTTGTTAACAAGTCTCGGCCCAATAAAGGAATGGGACACTCTGGTATATACAAAAATTTGTGCTGGACTACTTGGCCACCTAGGCAGCAGGTAACAGACTGCAAAAACGGGGCCTTTTGTGATTTACCTGTGGCCACAATTATATTAACCACTTGGTTTGTGGGTTTTGTTACAGGCACAGGTAAGACTGAGTGGGCAGCTCCCTTGTTCACCTTCTCCTACCTGTAATAAGGTAGCTGGGTTAAGGGCTGTGGTAACCTGAAACTTCAGGCGTGAATGTAATAACAGCATCTGGCACTTCCTCTTGGAGTCACACAGCTGGTGTCCTGTCCAAACGTGAATTTATCTGCCTTTGTGAGTAGGGTGGCCACTGCCACAATCGCTCTCATACGGGGGGGGGGGCAATCTCTGTTCTGTTGGGGTTAGCTTCTCTGACAAGTATGCGACGGGTTGCTGCCAATTTTCCAGTTTCTGGCATGAGACTCCCTCGGCTACCCCCCCCTGGTCTTCATCTGTGAACAGGGTAAAAGGCTTCTTGGGGTTTGGATGCCAAGCACTGGGGCTTGTTGTAATGTCACTTTGAGATCCTGAAAAGCCTGCTGCTGTTTCCTGCCCCATATAAAAGGATCCTTCTCTATTCCCCTAGCTGACTCATGCAGTGGCCAAACAATGCTTCTGTAGTTAGTAGTGAGTCCAGGGGATATTGTTCATCATCATAAGTGGGATTATAGGTTTAAAAAAAAAAATCCCTTCAAACAATTTTACGATCTTCGCTGGGTTCTCCTCAAAAGAGGGGTTCTGATTTCTCCAATTACAAACATCTGCACTTGAAAAGGGTATATGCTGTTTGTGGTGCCTTCGTTTGTCCAGCTGGGACAGAGGCTGGTGGATCATAAACCCTCTGAAGGGGCATTTCTCCGGCTGCCTGATCCTTCCTGGTTTTCTCATACTGTCTGTGAGACATAACTCTCTTCGCCGCCTGTCCCCACTTACGTTGCCATCTCTTCCTCTTTTCAGGGGTGCAGCATTCTGCTGCCTCAACTAACAAGGGGCTTACATCCAACTTCTTCCTCAAATGGCTTTGCAAACTCCTTTAGTCTATTTTTCTGTCTTTCTGTCCACATTTTCTTTCCTTGATTCATATCATCTAGTGTCTTCCTAAACTCCTCGTTATCTTCCTCTTCTTCCGTCTCACTATCCTCCTTCGCAGGTCCTCCTCCCCCTACACCAGCACCTCCCTGTGCTTCTTGATTTTGGCCTGGGGGGGGTTGTTGGTGGAGTGTAAGGTGGTGGCTTAATCACTCCCCTCTTCTCATCTTCTGGGTCTTCTAACACCAGAGGCTTCACTGTACAAATCCTGTTCTGTGTGTTGCTGTCACAGCAAGACTTTAGCCATGGTAGATTCTTTTTTACATTGGTCTTCCATGTAGAAATATAGGGGATCTGGTCTGGGTGGACATTTAATATATTTTGCCACAGGGGGTTGATTTGCCACAGGGGGTTGATTAATTGCAAATCAAAGCCACGCAGTTCCCTGGGTCGGCAAGTCCACCTCACATAAAGTTCTGAGTCTCTGTTTTTTGTTTTTTGTTTTTCAATTTGAATCCCCAAATCATCACTCTTCGTGGCCGTTTTCCAGTTATTTAAAAAGCATTCAGATACTCTGCTCCTAACAGGGTTTCAAAATTCTCTCACACTCCACATGCTACAGTTTGTCAGAAAATGCACAACCCTACAATCGCTCGGCCAAGGGGACACTAAGCCTTAGCCCTCATTCAACAATTCATCCACTAGAGTATCTGACACACAACATGCCAACAAAACACTCAATTCCCTCTGCCCCATTCCCTTTCCCAAACCTTACCAATTCCTTTCCTGGTGGCATTCTTACTGCCGGGCACTCTACTGCCAACTACCAGGTGAGGCTGATCAGGCCTCTGGCCCTTTCCCTCGGGCCCCTAGCCCTTTCCTTCGGGCTTACCTTTTTCCGCTGCAGACCTGTCCCCTCGGCGCCGTCCTGTCCTCTTGTTCTCCCTCAACCAGATGTCTCCACTCCAGGACGGTGTGGCAATCTCCCCCTACAAACTGGCAGGGTGTGCACCGGAAATGCGAACGCCGATCGGAGCTGTTCACCTTGGTTGAGCCTGGCCCTCCGGTCCGTATTGGGGAGGGGGCTTATCCCGGACGAGCCCCCAGAGAGATGAAGCCTTATTTACCTAGGGATCCATTAGCCACGCCATCCCCTGGACCTCGGAGGAAACAAAAGTACCAGGAAAGCAAAATCTTCTTTGGAGAAAAAGAGTTTATTGAAAATCTGTGCACAGAGATACTCTGTACCCAGAGACAGCCAGCTGGATCTCTCCTGAAAATATACTGGCTGTAAAGCAAGACACTTCAGCAGACTTTCTTATACCCCCAGACTTCCCCAATCGGCTAGCAAATATTGCTTGCTAAACACATTTTATTGCTTGCTAAACATTCCTGTCTTTCTGCTTAGCCAAGCACTCCCTCCCACCTCCTTGTACACGTGTCTTCTTTTGCTAACTAAGCATTCCCTTCGTATCTCTTCTTATTCTTGCATTACTAAGCAGAAGTAAAGCAGGAAACATCTTGCTAGTGGTTTTCGGTTAACAGCAGTTTCTGGCTAGGCAGGAAACGACCTCCTGACCTGTAGCTAACATCAGCAGTTTCAAGTAGCTGGTTAGGCAGAAAACGACCTCCCGACCTGTCTGATTTAGACTTTTGCAAGCAACTGCAATTTTGGGCTGTTTAACCATCCTAGCAGAGTGCAGGAATTTACTATGTGTAGATAGTATTTGAGAGCAACAGAATACAAAGCACAGAAAATATTGAGAGAAACCTTTCCCATCTCCCATTATACTTTCATTCTTCCTACTTGTTGAGGTACCGGAAAAGCACATCTAATGGGTTACACACAAGTACATTGGGGCTTTACTAAAAGACGTATGCAGAAAGATCCATGTGCACAACAGAGCCATTTGCAGTATTTTCCTCAACAGCAGCTTCCTGTGTGTGTAGCGGGCGTGGCTTATCTTGTGAAGCAGAAAAGTTCAAGTTGTGTACAGTGGTACCTCTGCTTGCGAACAGGATCCGTTCCGGAGGCCCGTCCACAACATGAAAATAGCGCAACCTGAAGCGCCGTATCTGTGCAGGTGTGCGGTGTGATTTGGCATTTGTGCGCATGCATGAAGTGCGATTTAGCACTTGTGCGCATTCACGAGCGGCAAAACCTGGAAGTAACCCTTTCCAGTACTTCTGGGTCGCCGTGGGACATAACCTGAAAGAACGTAACATGAAGCAAACGTAACATGAGGTATGACTGTATAAAGCTGATGCACAAAAACAAGTTCATGAACAAGTGCAACATGACTTGCTGGAGAAGGACCACTAACTCCCTAGCGTCACTGGAAAAACTCTTTCAGTTTGTTGATTATTAATGAGTTGGCCAGGAATCAATACAATATCATGAGTCTTGAGAGGAATGTGTGCCTGCTTAGGTTCACAACTATAATTAATTTTCATTGAAGCTACTAGACATTACCACATGATAACTGAGTATTTTAAGTTTCTATCAAGCAGTCATATGGTATTAACCGTTCATGCGAATAAGTGTGTTGAGGGCAGCCAGCAATTTTTCCACAGGTGGAAAGATCACAGTTTTGGTTTAGTTATCCCCTTTATAACCAAAATGTGTCAAGAGTACATTTAAAATATTAAAAAGCTTGTCTCCTTTGTGTACACATGACCTGATTTATTCCCAACGTAAGCCAATTTAATTTAAACAGTGTTTGGCACAAATTACTAGGGCAGATTCCAAAACTGCTTGGAATAGTTGAGTATGCATTTGTTTTAGTGCTATATTGACAATTTGTTTTCTAACTTGACAAATTTGATAAAACTACATTAAAGTTTTCGGGATGTCACCCAATGAATTAAACTCAGTGACCATGATTTTCTGACGTGTGGTCGTGAAGTTCATAGTCTGACACTCAACACTGTGACCTGGTTCAGATGTAACACTCTCCTCTACAAGAGTTTGAACACATCTGCATGACAGAGTGGTGCATGCACTAGTTATCTCCCGCTTGGACTACAGCAACGCGCTTCACCTTTGCAGGTGACCCGGAAACTGCAATTAATCCAGATTGCGGCAGCTAGACTGGGAGTGGCTGCCGGAACCACATAACACCGGTCCTGAGAGATCTGCATTGGCTCCCAGTTCGTTTCCGGGCACAATTCAAAGTGTTGGTGCTGCCCTTTAAAGCCCTAAACAGCCTTGGTTCTGTATACCTGAAGGAGCGTCTCCACCCCCATCGTTCAGCCCGGACACTGAGGTCCAGCTCCGAGGGCCTTCTGGCGGTTCCCTCATTGCGAGAAGTGAGGTTACAGGGAACCAGGCAAAGGGCCTTCTCGGTAGTGGCGCCCACCCTGTGGAACACCCTTCAGATGTGAAGGAAATAAGTAGCTATCCTATTTTTAAAAGACATCTGAAGGCAGCCCTGTTCAGGGAAGTTTTTAATATTTAATGCTGTACTGTTTTTAACACTTGATTGGGAGCCGCCAAGAGTGGCTGGGGAAACTCAGCCAGATGGGCGGGGTATAAATAATAAATTATTATTATTATTATCTTTCAACTACGTATTGGCATTTTGTACTTTCACTGAAACCAGGATCTGCCATTAAAACTAACTATGCTTCCAGTTTCGTAGTGGCCATTCTGGGAGAGGGGGTGTGGGAAGAGAAAGTATATGAGGCCAAGGTTCATCCACACAGCAGCAAGTTATGATCTGGTGTGATCTCCAAACTTAGCCAGTACGCTGCTACAAAGGTCTGTCTAAAGTCACTTTCGAAATAGCATTTTGTGCTCATGGGTTACCATTTTAAATGTATCATGTGAGGGGAAATGTTCCACAGGATTTAAAATCCACATACGCTTTTCAAAGAAGAATCTATGGAAAGGACCAGACAGAAAACTAGGGATCTATTTAGAAAGAGTTATCATCCCATATAATACGACACATTATCCCTTCAAAATCCCAGTCCATTGGCCCAAAATGTTTCACCAGGAGCTCTGCTATAGACATCATAAAACAGTAATAAAACTATCCTCCATTAATTTGTCTAATCCATGGGTAGGCAAACTAAGGCCCGGGGGCCGGATCTGGCCCAATTGCCTTCTAAATCTGACCTGCGGACGATCCGGGAATCAGCGTGTTTTTACATGAGTAGAATGTGCCCTTTTATTTAAAATGCATCTCTCGGTTATTTGTGGGACATAGGAATTCATTAATTCCCCCCAAAAAATATAGTCTGCCCCCCCCAAGGTCTGAGGGACAGCGGACTGACCCCCTGCTGAAAAAGTTTGCTGACCCCTGGTCTAATCTCCCTTTTAAATACAGATAGGTAGCCGTGTTGGTCTGCCATAGTCAAAATAAAAAAAATCCTTCCTGTAGCACCTTAAAGACCAACTGAGTTAGTTCTTGGTATAAGCTTGGTATAAGCTTTCGTGTGCATGCACACTTCTTCAGATAGGTATCTGAAGAAGTGTGCATGCACACGAAAGCTTATACCAAGAACTAACTCAGTTGGTCTTTAAGGTGCTACAGGAAGGAATTTTTTTATTTCTCCCTTTTAAAGCTCACTTAGTGGCTATGATCACATTGTAATGGCAGTGAATCACAAACACCTGGTTGGAGCCAGACTGTCGGAGCACTCCACACACATCTTTGCACCAGGCTGGGGGGGGGGGTCGTGGGTTGTGATGGACAGAGGTGTGTCCCCCCCCCACACACACACACATACACAGAGCTTTGCTGCTGGCAGGATTCCCACCAGTGGTAGACCCACAGTGAGGCATTCAAAGGGCAGGGAGAGTGAGGGGCAGAGTTGATCCTACAGCCATCAGGTGATGGGATCTGGATCAGTCCAGGCACAAACGCTGCACCTCCCACCCCAGCCACTGTGCATGACAGGTCTATGATCGCAGTGGTGCCCCGACCACTCCATTCAGTATCATTGGACAATGGCCAAGGTTACGATTGCCCTCCACCCCAGTCAGTTGACTTTCAGTCAGATTAAAATAAATGGAACAGGTAACTAATGTCCTGTTGATTGCAGTGGGAATGAACTTCAGCTAAATTAATCGAGATTCAGCCACTAACCGTACCCATTATGTGAAGAAGTACTTAAGTTTGTTCTGAATCTGCTGCCAGTTAGTTTCAGTTGTATGTTAATTGCTTAAAAGGAATGGCCTACTAATTTTTTAATTATTTATTATATAACACATGGCCACAGATACACATAAAACATATTTTGATAAATTTGTAATGTAATTGTATATTTAAACTTCATTAAATTTAAAAAATACAATAATTTATTTTTAAAACATATGGATTTATTGAAATATAGATTTTACATTATAGCAGTGAAAAGCCTTAAATAACTCTATTTTTGCACTCTCATTTCATACGCTTGATAAAAAGGAACCAAAGATTCTCAAACTGTTGCTTTTTCTTTCTTAATTATTTCAGTGAATGTTGATGCTATTGTAACATACCATCTTATCTTATTAAGCCACTGTTCCGTCAAAACTCAGGACTGTGCCATTTGGCTAATATCACTCTGGGCAGTTGCCAACAAAGTATTAAAACACAAAAAAACCTCAAACATTAAAAACTTCCCTGCACAGGGCTGCCTTCAGATGTCTTCTAAAAGTTATAGATAGATGTTTATTTCCTATTACAAACTGGCTTCAGTAATAAAAGTAGATGTGTGATTGATGGCTTCTGTATATTCCTTGGCATTGCTGTTTGCAATCGATAAGCTATAAAACCATAATGTTCCATGAAGTGCTTTTTTTCTTGGAGGGTACGCATACCCCTAAACATTTTGTGAATCTAAGTTTGGCCTCATTGAGGTTCAGTATTTCAATATGAGTAGGAAAATGAGAGTACCTGTTAAGTTGTGGGCGAACATATCAGACGACACAGCGATTCTTCCAAAGCAGCTCTTTATTTGTAAGCTGGAACAGAACTGAACTGAGGAGCCCAGTCAGCCTGCTTATATAGAACTCCACTAGAATGCAACAGTAACCATTTTCTGTAACTAGCCAATCACTGAACGTCACTTTCGATCCTTCATTTGCATACAAACTATCCAATCACTGAACGTCACTTTCTATCCTTCATTTACATAACTATCTACAGTATCCCCCTGCTGGCCCAGGGTGAGAACTTCAGTACATAACAGTACCCATAAACATTTTAAAGAAAAAAAGCACTGGTCCCATGCGACAATGTTCAGAGGCATGGGGAGTGAAGACAGCAGCCTGATTACAAAAACAGCTTTCACTCCACACCACACCTGTTTTCACAACTGACGTTTTCTAAAGCAAAGACACAAGCTTCCTTGAAAACCTGTACCTTTCAGGATGGTTTTAAGTCAAAAAAAGAACTTTTCCTCTATATTTGATTCAAAGGGGATTTAAAAATAAATAAATCTGCAAAGCATCTTGTTCTTGATTCTGAGCAGTCATGTGCTAAAAACCCCGCTTACCATAGAAGCAACAAGGAAACCAGTGTTTGTTATGGGGATTAGCTGAACTGGGACCAGAGCTGGGTGGGAAGGGGGCTTTTGCCCTATACCTCGGCTGACCCAAATCAGTCCTCCAAATACCTGCTGTTTCTGCCCATAGGAATTTTGCTCACATAGCAAATAGAGGCTGCGAGGAGGGCCAATTCTGAAGAAGCCACTCCCCCAATATTATACTCCTGATCGAGACTGGGGTTCTCTGTGCAAGTCATTTTTGCTTGTTGTTATTTTAAAAAAGAAACAAGCAAGCAAACACCAGCCACACAAGACAAAATGACATGAATTTTGCCACATGCAGTTTGGACCTAAATGGTAAGAGTGCTGGATTTAGGATTTGACGTGGAGCTGAGCTATTTCCACCAGGACTCAATTAATGGAGAGACCCCACCCCTTTTACCTTTCATACTGACCCCTCTTAGCTACTGTGTTTTAAGGATATGGGCAGACACAATGTCCTTGTTTTCACTGGATAATTGTTGGAGGAGATGGAATACACATGGGTAGGCAAACTTAGTCCCGGGGGCCGGATCCGGCCCAATCGCCTTCTAAATCCGGCCCGCGCACAGTCTGGGAATCAGCGTGTTTTTACATGAGTAGAATGTGCCCTTTTATTTAAAATGCATCTCTGGGTTATTTGTGGGGCATAGGAATTCATTCTTTTTTTCTTCTTCAAAATATAGTCCGGACCCCCACAAGATCTGAGGGACAGTGGACCGGCCCCCTGCTGAAAAAGTTTGCTGACCCCTGGAATAGGATGTCCCTATTTGCACCTGAGAAATGTTGGAGGGGATGGAATATAGCTAAAATTAGGGTTAATCAGGATGAGGATTGTGAGTTGCACTAAGAGCTTCCATACCAGCCCAACTCCTACCAAGCATTTGAGCACTGATTAGATCCAACAAGATCTACAGCAATTCAGTCATCTGCCTATCATAGTGGAAAAGTCTCATTATGCCAGTCAAAGATAAGCCAAGTATTTTCCGGGAAGGGTTAGGAAGTGTGAAATTATGCCAGAGAGCTTTCGAAACATCTTCATTAGAGGTCTGAAAATTCTGCAGCAATTCAAAATGATTAACTAAGCCTCTGATGGCATGGTTTTATGTCCATAATTTTGTTTTGTTTTTGTTACATTTCTATAGAACCCAGAGATTGCTTTCACTGGTGTATATTCTGAAGAGGCAAGATACAAAAACATTATGGACTTGCTGTTGCCTGCTCACATTAAATAATAATTATGTTCCTGATCTTCCTCTAACCTGGTAAAGGAAATAGCTTTGCTTGTCAAATTTAATAGTGCTATGGAGAGATATAAAATATGGATTATGAAATAATATGCAGTTGAAAAGGTTGACAATAGGACCCATGGATTCCTTTAATGGAATATCCTTCACATAGGGATGGCGAGAGCGTTCTCCCATCCCTACCACCTGAACCAGAGCCTATCCGCAACCCTACAAGTTGTGACAATTTGCTACACGGCAGGCGAAACCCAAATGGCAACAGCCAGTCAGCCAAGTGGGGGAAATTTCTGCCGTGCCCCTGTCCCAATGACAGATGACACAGACAGCATAGCAAGATCAATCGGAAATGCCCTAAAAGTAGGCAGAGGTGGGTGAGTGTTCCAAATGCAAGAGCAGAAAGAGGAAGCTCTGGGTCACGTGCATGGTTTACACTGCACCCCATTGGCCAGATCGAACCCAACATCGAGGGACCTACCAATCGGGTGTTGTGGCTAACCAATCCAACCCACCCACAACACAGGAGGTCGGTCTCCAGGTCTCACCACAACACGTGCCCTCTTTTAGGAAGGACATGATTTCTCATCTTATTCAACGTAGTGAGTGTAGGAGAACTTTGTGTCATGGTTCCAAGTGCCCATCAGATGAAAAGCCAATTCCGCTTCCTCAGTTTGTGCTCTCCTTCCAGTTCTAAGGTCTGGTGGTGAGGGACCACATTTTGACCACAGCAGCCAAGCTCCCTTCCCCAGCCCCCCTTTCCCCGTTGGCCTGGTAAAATGGCGAAATGAGCCAGTTATGAAGCTGTAACCCAGGGCTGGAAGCAACGGGCTGAAGAAAGCATGCTGTTCAGCCAACTTCATGAACCACCTCCCATTAATCCAGTGGAGGAGATTGGATGGTCTTGCTCTTCTTCAAAGCAAAACAGTTCATTGCTATGGTCTACTCTGGCTTGATCTGTGTCCGAATGGCTCAACACAGGTCACCTTCCTTTTTCTTGCAATACTCAAATGTGAGTAATTTAAAGAAGAAAAAGCTATATTTACTATTTCCCTTTGCATTCTCTGCTCAGTGACACATCAAAATAAGAGAGATGGGTCTTAATTTGCATCTCCAATTAAAAGTGACCCTGCTGATGAATTAGATTGACACCAAAAAGAAGGCACTTTTTAGCGGTAGTAGCAACCCACCTCAGCCCACGAACTGCACATGGTCTTTAGGTTCTCAGTTATTTTCTGCTTGAGCTATTGCTCACTCATTTTCAGGGCAAAATCCTGACACAGGCAGGGAAGGCAGGCAGGCAAGCAGATATTTCTGCTTCCTCCCTTAGCATATTCTAGAAATCTGGGTGTGAATCGAGAGCCCCGCTTTGCGATGTGGAATTTTACTCCTTCCAAGGTTAAGTAACTCGACTGATTGTAATGAATTGGAGACTACAGTCCGATGTCTGTTCAGTGTGGAGTATCAGAGCGGAAATAAAGAGGCCGGCCATCACATTAAGCTTTCTATTTCTATAAATCTTCCCCTACAAGGTGCTAAGGGTGGGCGATCATTCAAAGCAGCAATTTGAAGAGAAAATTGCTTTGATCCTCTTCCAACTGTTGAGACATAACTTTTGTCTTAGCAATTTGCTGTAAATAAGGCATTAGCCTGGTCCAAGGTCATTATTTTCTTTTTCCAACACAGGGTGTGCCAAGCTATAAGCCTGCTGGGAAGCTGGACCTTCTGAATCTTAAAAACCTTTCTACTTAATCCCAGGTGTGGGATGGGCTGTGGCTATTTAGCAATAAGAAAAAATGCATTCTCTACATGCACTGCTGTTTTTACTGTTTTACTGTTATTTCACATATGCTGGCAACAGGTTTCAGGACTAAGTCTTGCCCAATTTAAATCCTTGAATGCACCCCTGCAGTAGTCATAAGATCATAGTTCTAGCCTAAATCCCAGTGTTGCCAACATGTTGCCCTATATTTCTGAAATTTTTATCCCATATAAACAGGAATGGGGGGGGGGGATAAGCTTAATTCTGTTTGCATTTTAATGATCTTAATTCAAAGCAATATGCAAACTGAAACACCATTGTCCTTTGAAATCTGCGGTTCTTGGATCTTGTGGAGCAGTTTGTATCTATTAGGAGAAAATGCATTAAAAAAAATCCATATAATATTGAAAATAATATACAAAAATGTTTTTGTGTGCATCCCAAATCTGTTACAGCAGCAAGGCTCCACAGGATGCTTTGAAAGTTTATAGTTTCTTCTAATAAAGCACTGGAACTGTGGTTTTTGGCATCCTTCTTTGGCATGCCTGCATCAAACCACTCACACTTGCCCTCCTCTGGGCCTGTGGATCAGGGCAGTCATTCCTTATGTTTTTGAGGAGCAATGCATCAAACAGAAATATAACAAATTTCAATGCGGCTATTTCAGCTTTGCTCATCTAGGACTAATAGCGCAATTCAATGTGTGCAGACTGCGACCATTTGAGTTCGATTTTTACTTCATTTATCTATTAAATTTATATCCTGCTCTTCATCACGAGACCCCAGGGTGGTTCACAGAATGCAAGGCAAGATAAAAATGCAAGTAAATAATTGAAAGAAAACAGTGAAACAATAACACACACACTATAAAAGGTACATATTAAAAGGCTATAGAATATTAATCAGGCAAAGGTCTGGTTGAAGAGGAATGTTTTCGCCTGGCGCCTAAAAATATATAATGAAGGTGCCAACTGAACTTCCCTGAGGAGAGCATTCCTCAAACAGGGAGCCACTAAAGAGAAGGCCCCGTTCTTGTGTTGCCACTCCCTGGACCTCATGTGGAGGAGGCACACGAAGAAGGGCCTCAGAGGATGAACACAGAGTCCAGGACAACTCATACGGGCCCTTGAGGTATTGCAGTCCTGAGCCATTTAAGGCTTTATAGGTCAGAACCAGCACTTTGAATTGGGCCCCAAAACTAATTGGCAGCCAATGTAGTCAGACCAGGAAAGCCCAAAATTGTTGAGTTCTTTTTTAAAGGAAACCACAAAAAACTAGAATTTTTGATGACTTGCCTAAGATCCAGGACAAAGCTCCGCCTTTCAGAAATTCCCCTAGGTCACCAATTCCACCTTTGAAATCCCAGGAATGTATGGCAGACCTAGTTGATGGAACAGGCTTACTTGCAGGCAAGTATGTATAAGATTGCAGACTGAATCTGATTTAAGAATGAACCATTTAATTTACTCGAAAGCAAGCAGCAGGGTAAGTTATAAAGGTAAAGGACCCCGGACAGTTAAAGGCGACTAGAGAGTGCGGTGCTCATCTCGCTTTCGGGGCAAGGGAGCTGGTGTTTGTCCACAGGCAGCTTTCGGGGTCATGTGGCCAGCAGAACTAAACCACTTCTGGTGCAACGGGACACCGTGACGGAAGCCAGAGAGCACAGAAACGCTGTTTACCTTCCCACCGGAGTGGTACCTATTTATCTACTTGCGCTGGTGTGCTTTTGAACTGCCAGGTTGGCAGGAGCTGGGACAGAGCAAGAGGAGCTCACCACCATAGAGCGGATTAAAACTGCCGACCTTGGGCAAGCCCAAGAGGCTCAGTGGTTTAGACCAAAGCGCCACCTGCATCCCTTAGGATAAGTTATATATTATACCAAAAGGCCATTCCCATGTGGATGGTTCACATGGCAGGAATTTATATTTCAGTGTCTTGATTGCACTCATCAATGCATTCAAGATGTGAACACACATGTAAGTTGCACTGATGAATGCAGTAAAGGCATTTAAACATGGTAGGGGTTTTGAACAGCAACCACATGTAGCAAGTTACATTTAATTGGCTGTATCTGCAGAACTTAAAAGATAAAACATTAATATTTCAAATTGCTCAGTGCTTCTAAGGGGAGAGAAGGATGTTCGCCACACAGTCGGTGGCTGTGAAATAGTAATGAGTTCATCATTGCTATAGAAAAGAGATTAGTTGAACTTCTGGCTAGCTCCTGATTAATTCATGCATTTAAGTTTGCAAATCCTGGGAAATATCTCATGGTAGTCTGCTAAAACAAAGTCAAATCAGAAATGTCTGCTTTAGAGGATGAGGAATAACGTAGATGAAAAATGCAGATTTAAAATACGACGACGACAGAGCTAGCAAGCTGGAGTTAGGATTCACTCCATTTCTACTGAAAGATACTACATTTTCCAGCTGAGCATCAGTCATAAATTAAACAGGTGCATCTTCAACAGCATGGAGATGCTGTCATAAATTTCTACATTTTATACAACAGTGAAAGGCACTGAGCCTCTGTACGGGAAAAAGAGGCAGTTCTGTTCCTTTCCGCAATGGGACAAGCAAGAGCTGCATCCTTTGTATTTAATGTAAACATTTTTTAAAAGAAAAATGTAAATAGCAGCCTGAATCATCAGGATCACAGCAGGACTTGAGGAGGGTTTTGCCTATGACACCAAACTAGGAGGGGCAGCTAATGCCGCTGAAGACAGAATCAAGATTCAAAATGACCTTAACAGATTGGAGACCTGAGTCCAAAATAACAGAATAATAATAATAATAATAATAATAATAATAATAATAATAATAATAATAAATTATTTATTTATATCCCACCCTTCCCAGCCATAACCGGGCTCAGGGTGGCTAACACAAAAATATAAATACATTAAAACATAAAATTCAGCAATCGACTGAAATACAGATTAAAATCAGATTAAAATCAAACAAGATCAGAAGGCAACCCACAAATTATTGGGAACCTTAGGTATTCAGCAGGCTCAGCTATTTATATGAGCTGGTGAGATGAGTTAGAGAGGCCTCTTATATATAGGGTCTTGTAGGAAAAGAGGGGTCAGAGTGGGCCCCAACCAAAGGCCTGGCGGAACAGCTCTGTCTTGCAGGCCCTGCAGAAAGATGTCAAGTCCCGCAGGGCCCTAGTCTCTTGTGGCAGGGTGTTCCACCAGGCAGGTCAAGGCCAGTCTAACCTCCTTGAGGCCCTGAATTTCAGTAGGGGCAAATGTAACATCCTACACTTAGGTGGGAAGAACCAGCTGCACGAATATAAATGGCGAGGGATTTATGCTGCCTACCAGCAGAAATACCCCTGGCAGTAGCATCCTCTTACCTGTAATTTGGGTGGGCGGAGTCTGCAGAACTGGGCGGAGCCAGGAGAGGTCTGCTCAGTGGACCTTGAATTTATCCTAGAGTGGTTCTTCAAAGTTTGCTGTGCATCTTACCAGCACGAAACCAAACTCTTTCCCCACTCCTTTATTCAATTCAAAATGGTATTCGCTTCCAAATTTCTAAAACTAAGCTTTACACTGAGGACACAGTCCTGAGTGGTAACATAATTCCAAGTAGGTTTTTCATGGAAAATACTTTCAGCAGCCAAAATCTTAAAGAAGTATATAGCACCATCAATAGGACCATGACATCAACCCACAATAAGCTGATAGGCTTGCACTTGTTTGAAAATGTATAAATCAAACCTTTAATCAGCACTACAATACAGAGTGTTGTTTTCAAACCAATTTAGACATAACATCACACAGAAAATAAACCATTCATCAGTTAGCTCTAGAACAAAAATCTTGCCAGCAATGGGTCTTCAGGTCGATATCCCAAGGCTGCTGTATTCTTTCTGGAAAAAAGGCGTTAAATTGTCTGTTACTACAGGATGGGGGAAACTGATAAAATATTACAGAGAAACGTCATGCTTGGACAAACCCGTATATCCTCTTCTATTTTTGTTTTTGTTTTGCAAGGGAACTGTAACATCATTGCTCTGAATGCAGTTCTTCAATGAAGACTGCAAGCTAAGCATCAGTTAATCGTTTTATTTGTACGCTGTTAAAACCATGCTCAAGGCGGCTTACAATATATAAGAAATTACGTAAGTACAAACATAATAGTTATTATGGGATTGTCTGATGAGTTTTGCACAAACACAGTGATTTCTCAGCTCGGTTACTTACCATAGAAGTTACGTAAAAGAGGAGACTGCTTCACTTATTTCCAGTTGTGCTAGGGTTAGACTCTGGGGCAGTGAGAATTATCTGCCAGCTAGCCAGAGGTAACAATGACAACTGAATCACTGGGTTAATGATTGGGATCTACAGTTAAGTAGAGACTGCAGGAGGGGAGAGATTCTGCGGGAGGGGAGAGTCTCTTTTTATATCACAAGAATCTCTCACTCTCTTAATGCTGCAAGGGATCTTTTTGTGATGTAAAAAGAGAGAGTTACAAGCCATAAGCAATAAATAAAACATCAAAAAGCACACAACCAAATTAAACTATTTCCACAAAAAATTGTAAGATCCAAAACAAAAATACAAAAACTATCAACAGCAACAACCTTGCACCTCCCTTCCGCCTAAATAACACCCCAGGCAATGAATCTGCTCAGGGAGCCAGTCTTTCAGGACTCACAGCCAAGGCCCTCAAGGTGGTGTAAACACTATTTTATTTTTAAAAATCCATATTCTAGATAAGTAGTTTTCAATTGTCCAGTTTCAGGGACCCTTATTAACAATCTACAGTGGTACCTTGGGTTACATATGCTTCAGGTTACATGCGCTTCAGGTTACAGACTCCGTTAACTCAGAAACAGTGCTTCAGGTTAAGAACTTTGCTTCAGGATGAGAAGAGAAATTGTGCTCCGGCGGTGCGGCAGCAGCAGGAGGCCCCATTAGCTAAAGTGGTGTTTCAGGTTAAGAACAGTTTCAGGTTAAGTACAGACCTCCGGAACGAATTAAGTACTTAACCCGAGGTACCACTGTATTGTAGAAAACCTTCTGCACATCTACCGGTACTTAAGAATTTTCACCTTTTACCATGGATTCTGGGGCATGCATCCATTTATAGTTTGCGAAAGGTGCTAGCCAGTCCTGTTTATTTCAGTCATTCATTCATTTATAATAAATTTTATATGCTGCTTTTCTGGACACACAAAAGGAGAGGGGAAAGGCAGCAAGAAGAAATTCCGATGAAAGAAGAATGGCAGACGAAATTAATGGACTATGCAGAATTGGACAAAATGAAAATAAGGATTCGAAACCTGCGAGACCGGAGATTTACAGAAGATTGGAAGAAGTATATGAATTACTTGAAGAGCAACTGTAATCAACAAATTACGCTAGTAGTTGTGTTACAAAATAGAAAAAGATAAGAGATATTGGTTATGAGATTGAAATGTAATAGGAAAAATTAAGAAATGCATACTAAGAGATTAGACTGGAAAATTTTCAGTCAGGGCTGATGGAAGTCAAAAAAATTGAATAAGATGTAAAAGTATGTTTAATTACTGTTGAAAATGATATGTTAAAAACTAATAAAAATATATATATATTAAAAAAAGGAGAGGGGAGAAGAGGCTGAGGGGACACTGCACAAGGGAGGGTGTTTGAAAAAGGGTGAGAGGCTGCCAGCTCTGCAGGCAAGGGGTGACTTAACTGGGCTCCTGAGCCCCACAGGGGTGCCGCAGAAAGAATGTAGTCGGTTAAAGGAGCCGTGGACTCAGAAAGGCTGAAAACCTCTGACTTAACAGATTCAATAACAGATTCAAGTTACAAGAAAGGAGAGCTCAACTAAACACCAGGAAGAACTTTCGGACAGTGAGACAGTGTGGAAGGTGGTGGAAGCTGCAGGGCTTCCCCATTGCCAGTCTGGGTTTCTTGCATGCTCTTTAAATGAATGGCGGAACACGAGGGACAACAGCATCTTCATAGCAGAGCACCAGACAGGTCCTAGCAATAAGCCAGATACCATTGCAATCACTCTCATCCTGCCTGACCCACGTCGGTGTGAGAATTGCACCTTACGGGGCCTGGAATGCTGTTGTAATAGTTTATCCTACCAATTTGTAGCAGGCTTTATATAACCTTCCCAGTGCTTTTTTTTAACCTTCTGAAATAGACCAGTCCAATAAATTGAGAGAGAAGGAGGTGGCTTTATGCAGCATACCTTGCCAATGACAGCAGTTACAAGCAGTATCTTTGTTCCGTTGAGTCACACAGTGGGGAACTCCTCAAAGAGATGGACCTTCTTTCAAGGACATCATCAATTTCGGAATCAGTGGCTCCCTGCAAAATAGTTGCCCCGTTAAACCTGGGTTGTTCATCGTCATCAGCGCTGCTAAATGTGCCTGGCTGAAAACAAATATATCAGCTGTTCTAGGAGAATTAAAATAAGCTTGTCGCTGCACGTTTGGGAACAACTGAAGTATGGCACTGTCCTCTAGCTCTGTTGGTCAAAGTACCTTTCTATTAAGGTTCATTAGAAGAATGTGTCATCTTGGAGAGACAACAGCAAGTGATGTCACTTTGGGTTAACTCACATGGATCTGTGTCTCCATCATGGGAGCTTTGAAATTAGTGAGTGAAAGCAGTTTCTGATTTAAACAAGGCATAACATTGAGATCCTGGAGGGGGAGATGAATGGCCACAAAAAATTATGAGCAGAAAAAAATGCTTTTCGGTAGAGTTAAATCAGGGGTGGGGAATTCCCCGTCCACAAGATGGATGTGGACCACAACTTGATTTCATCAGGCCCTTGCGGTCCCCTTCCAGCCATCAGATGTTTGGCAGAGAAGATATAGGGCTCTGATGTCCCAGAGAGTGCACACCTGCAGCTCCTTCCTCTGCAAGACAACCAAAGCAGGGGGGGGAAGGCTCAGTAGAGGCACATTTATGTTCCTTGCAAGGTGCAAAAAGTGCCTATGGGTTTTGCAACTGTGTGCATGCAATTTTCAGGATACACTTGCATTTTGAAGTTTGAGGCATTGCATATCTGCAAAGAAAAAAATTGCAATTCAAATATGCACTGAACTTATTTGCATACTTCTGCTGTGATTATTTTGCATAGTTGGGGGAAATGAAGGCTGTTTGAGGAGCTTTCTGCTTGTTTAAAACCATAGAATTGTAGAGCTGGAAGAGACCACAAGGGTCATGTAGCCCAACCCCTGGCAATGCAGGAAACTTTTGCCCAGTGTAGGGCCCGCAACCCTGAGATTAAGTGTCTCATGCTTTACCAACTGAGCTTGTTTGTTTTAATAATTATTGATAACCCACAAGCTATGTGAATTACCCAACTGACTGATCTTGGCAATATCCAAGGCTTCCTGAATAGGCAAAAGTGTCACAACCTCTTTAGCTGCTGTAGGCTTTAGCTGCTGAGGTCATAAAGGACTGGCGTATCTTGAGCCAGGCTTTGGGTCTTGCATTCGGCAGCTTGGGAAAGGAACACAGAAGTTTAAAGCCCAAAGCAGATGTTACTCTAGATGGGCAGCTGCTGAAAACAGCATGCACATATCAACTTCCCCACCTGCCCGCACAACATCTGTTGTCATTCACCTAATGTCCCTTCAACATTCAAATGTGGGCAAGAACCGGCCTTGTCATTTTCCACATGGAACTGTTGCCACCGCGTACTCTCAAGATGGTCCCACGCTCATAATCCACATGAACAATCCTCATCCATCTGGTTGGGTCATTTAAACGCCACAAAACCCACATAGAAGCCATTCATAGAAAAACGGCTGCCACGTAACTATGGGAACATCTAAAAGGACACAGGATCTAGGCAAAGCGATGAGTCTTTGTCTCCCATTATCAGCAGCCAATGAAATTGAGGGGGTGGGGAGGGGTGGGATGTCATGTCGCAGAGCTAAGTTGCAGTACATAGAGAGACAGAACTAGGCGTGTTGCTGCCATTTTTGATGGTACCCACTGATCAGAGAAACATCTAGATTGGCCCCGAGCAACTTTGGCTAAAACTTTAAACCACAACTCCGCTCAGTTAATGAGTGTTGACTAGGGTTGCCATATTCCCAAAAGCAAAAATCCGGACAAAGTCATTGACCTTTGTTGACATCTCCCAAAAAAATCCGCCCCAACGCCATTTTGACAGTCCGATTCCCAGACGTATGGCAGCCCCAGTGTTGACTGAAATGTTTTGATTTAATAGAGATAAATAAGTCGACAGAATTGTTACACGAATGACAAGTCCCATCATCCCTGACCTTTGGCCCTGCCTGCTGGAAGCTGGAGACCAATCCATATGGAAGACCACAGTA
Source organism: Podarcis bocagei (assembly GCF_964188305.1). Classification (NCBI taxonomy): domain Eukaryota; kingdom Metazoa; phylum Chordata; class Lepidosauria; order Squamata; family Lacertidae; genus Podarcis; species Podarcis bocagei. The sequence continues at coordinate 20,914,923 of NC_138143.1, forward strand.
TATCTACTCCTGTTTTATATGTAAAGCCATATAAGGCTTTATAGGACTTCACTCTTGCAACTGGAGTGAGAGGAATCAATAACAGTTCTGCTTAAAGCACATCATACTTACAAAGGATAGTCTTTGTATGGCCTCGTCTGAAGTTAGAAGGTTTTTCACTCTCTCGTTAATCTCTTCCCAGCTTGAATTCGGGCTGGAATATATCCTGAAAAAAAATGTCAGGGGACATTTTTGTGATTTCTCTCCATATAGTCCTATCACATAACGCAAGTAATGTCAAGTAGCGACCAGTTCCTAGTTCCACTCCCCACCATCACAGAAGCCCTCTGAACCTCTTTTACGGCTGTGAAATTAGGCAGCCAGAGAATGGTTTCAACCTCTGACCTCTATGTTCTGCAAGTTAGGACCAAGAGACACCCGTAGAATGACTCTCCTTGCTACTACGAACAACAAATGAAACGGTTCCGCAGAGGAGGCCAACTTTTGCCAAAGTGCTGACTATGAACCCAAAGTATCTCTTTGACAAAGCAATGGCAAAGGAATCCAAATATATGGAATTCTCTCAGATCTTCTTAGCTATTTTTATACCACAAGGTCAGGATTGTTTATGGGGCCTGCCTGGAACATAGCTCCTATTCTTCTTAATCTCTCCTGATCAGCATCATTGCATTGCGTTCTCCAGTCAGCATGAAAAAGAAGCAGAGAACTGTCACTTAAACCTGTCACAAGGAAGAAACTCTGGATGTTAATAATTCTCCAGAGATCCCCCATCAAGCCTCAAATAAAGTGTTGTGTGAAAAGCACTTTAGCACCTTCTGCATTCAATCGCCACCACTCCTATTTTTTATTATTCAAAGAAATTATTCTACCTCCTGCCTAACAAAAGACTCTAGGATGGCTCGCAATTTTTTAAAATTCGCAGTGAAAAGAACAGTCCTCCACAACCACCAAAAAGCAAACAAGTCACTATACAAATTTGCAAAGCCAGCAAATTAAATTTAAAAAACAAATACTGCCCAAAGGCCTTAGGAAATGCAAAAATTGTCTTTTTAGCAACACAACGTCAGCAAGGTGGATGCCTGCCAAATTAAAGTGAGGTGGATGCTCTGCAATCCAGGTGGCATCACCAAAAATTTGGTATTCAGAGACCTACCACTTCAGATACCAGTCTCTGTGGCTAGCAGCCATTGATGACCATATCCTCCATGAACTAAGGCCTTGGCCTCACTTAGGAGCCTGGAAACCACACTCCCAGGTTTCCATGGGCCCCATCCAAGCAGCCCATGCTGTGGTTGAAATTTTCTGTTGCCAACTCCTCCATGTCACCCAGCAGACAGGTTGGGTGGAGATACTGGCCAATGATCGGGTAGCCCAAAGGTCAGAACGTTGACCTATGCTGCACCAAACCCCAATAACTTGTAATCAAAGCTGTGGCTGTTTTTAACTCAAGCCTGTCCCTGATGGCCATTGGTACCATACACTTATCTCTCTAGATTTGTATAGTGGCATTAGAAATTTGACAGCCCCGTAGGGTTGGCAGCTGATCCTGGGAAATAGGATGGCAAATAAGAACAGCAACATCGGCCACCGCGACTGACTTCCAGGAATTTCCGAGGCAGGCGTGCCTAGACATGCTGGCCGCCTGTCACTTAAGTATCTAGGAATGGTCACCTGTGTTGAGGAGACGCCCACCGCGCACATGGGCTTGGTGATCGGTAGCGCTTTGAGGAGTCAGATGAAGGTTTGTGGCAAAGAGAAAGAGAGTAATCAAAATCAATAGGCTCCCTTGTTTCAAGTGATGATGAACCAGGATCCAAGCTGTATTGCATATCCAGCTCTCTGGTTACCTGTGGAGAAAGGAAGAGTTTTATTTATTATTATTTCACAACATTCATATACCACTTGATTGTAAAGATAAAGACAAACAGCCAAATGACAAAGTAATAATTCCGAGGAATATGGACCCCTCCTCCAGCTGTGTGTTAGTGGGCAGAGGCAAAAAGGGTTTAAGGGATGTAGGGTTTCAGTTTGGATGATGTAAGCAAGGAAATCGTTTGGAGAACCATGTGGGCTGGCTGGGACAGGCAGAGAGCTTGGCTGATTTCTCTGTTCCGAGACTCAAGCCTCTTCTGCTTTTTGGAGAAGCAAGAGACCCTCTTGGGACATGAATGCTCTGAACTTTCTCCATCTAGACCCAGGTTGTATATATGTGTAAATAAACCATATATCATAAAGGTGTCATAGTCTCCACTGTCCAAAAGGAAACACAGACCCTGGGAAGCATGCTTGGTACCCCTGGAATCGTGCACTGCCTGGAGACAGGAGTGGTGTGTAACAATAGGTAAAAGGTAAAGGACCCGTGGACAGTTAAGTCCAGTCAAAGGCGACTATGGGGTGTGGTGCTCATCTTGCTTTCAGGCCAAGGGAGCTATTGCCACACGGAGGACCGTGACAAATGCCAGAGCACATGGAAATGCCGTTTACCTTCCCGCTGCAGACGTACCTATGTATCTACTCATGCTGGTATGCTTTTGAACTGCTAGGTTGGCAGGAGCTGGTAAAGAGCAATAGCAGCTCACCCTGTCACGGGGATTCGAACTGCCAACCTTCCGATCAGCAAGCCCAAGAGGCTCAGTGGTTTAGACCACAGCGCCACCCGTGTCCCTCCAACTTGATTGTAATAAAATTACCACTTGATTGTAATAAAACCTTAAAGCAGTTTTCCAGGAGTTGGGATGTCTATAAAGGGAGAGAACTCCAAGGACCCCCTAGAGGATGCATTTCCCGTCAACAAGATAAGGGTAAATATCATTTCCTGTACTTCAGATATATGTTTCTACCACTTCCAGAACAAGCGCTTGTGTCACAAAGTCAATTCAATCTCCTTTCTCGGCATAGAAAAGAGTGTGTCGTACACATGGATCAGAACGCAACGCAGGTAACAAAACATAGGAGGAGGTACGTTGGATTAACATCACAAAGTCCAAGTCTACCACACCAATACTCTGTGTCCATCCCCCAACCCCCCACCATCAGAAACCAGTCTTTGCTTATGAGGAAGGGGAGGCACACATGAAAGATTACCTCTGTAACAAACCAGACCAAGGCTGTTTATGGCTTGAAGAATAAACCTGGCACTCTGAATTGTGCTCTGAAGAGAAACTGGGAGCTACTGCAGATCCCTCTGTGCACACATTTAGTGCTTCTCTTGGTGTGCTCATGCTAGTCAGCAGGCTGCCACGTTTTGAACAATGTGAAAACTTCCAAACTGTCTTCCAAAGGGAGGCCCATGGAATGTGACCATAGTTCAGACCAGAAGTTGCCAAGGCGTGTGTCCAAATAGCCAGGTTTTCAAACTTGCTGATCAAGCGACAGTGGTAAAATGCACTCTTGGGCCATGGCTGCCAACTTAAGATGCCAGGACTGATACTGGGTCTAGAAACAGCACCAAACCATGAGGTTGGATCATTCAGGGAGGGTGCAGTCCTATTTTAGCTCAATCGGATCTCCCTGTTAGGATTCTTGCTCCGTGTTTGCAGTCATGAGATTGTTGTCTATCACATGACGGTGTATGTTTTCATTCCACAAAGTGGGAAGTGATGAAGAAAGATGTTTTGTACTACTGTGTTCTGGAATGTAGGACTATTGTCCTTTGTTTCTTTCTCTTTGCTGTCTAATGAGAAAGAGGCAGGAGCTAAGTCAGAATGCTCTGAGGGTAAAGGTAAAGGTAAAGGGACCCATGGCCGTTAGGTCCAGTCGCAGACGACTCTCGGGTTGCGGCACTCATCTCACATTACTGGTTGAGGGAGCTGGCGTACAGCTTCCGGGTCATGTGGCCAGCACGACTAAGCCGCTTCTGGCGAACAAGAGCAGCGCACGGAAACGCCATTTACCTTCCCGCCAGATCTCTGAACTGTACATAAGGTAAAGAGAACCCTGACCATTAGGTCCAGTCATGGCCGACTCTGGGGTTGCGTCACTCATCTCCCTCATCCGAAGGAGGCGGCATACAGCCGGTCATGTGGCCAGCATGACTAAGCCGCTTCTGGCAAACCAGAGAAGTGCACAGAAACGCTGTTTACCTTCCTGCCGGAGCGGTACCTATTTATCTACTTGCACTTTGACGTACTTTCGAACTGCTAGGTTGGCAGGAGCAGGGACCGAGCAACGGGAGCTCACCCTGTCGTGGGGATTCGAACCGCCAACCTTCTGATCGGCAGGCCCTAGGCTCTGTGGTTTAACCCACAGCGCCACCCGCGTCCCTTGAACAGTACATAGTTTGCACTAAATAAAACCTGTAAAAGACAGGTCGGAGTTCTGGCTGTTTACTCGCGAGCAACCACCTACAGATCTGACAATTCTTCACAGGGAATGACAGTTCAGAAGTATGATTGCTGGCTTATATCCGAACCAGCTTTACACACCTTTTAGTGCAGAGTAAAGCATGCCTTGTGGAAAGTTACATGAACTGTGTGCCCTTGCCAGACACCGATAAATAGCCTTTTCCCCTCAAGTATTTCTCATTCCCTAACCTCAAGCACTACCATGGCAAGCATCTAGTCTTATTAAAGTCATACACCCAATAACCTAACCAGCAAATGATGCTACAGAATCCACTTCTTAAATTACCTTTGCTGCCGGGCAAGCAGACTTCCAGCTATCGTACGATAACGCTGCAAGAAATAAAAAATAAAAGAATCAATTCTGAAGAATTAAAACAATGCCTATAGTTGCATGTATCACATATGGAAAGAGGGCTGAGGAAAGATGCAATGATGGTTTCATATGGTTTGTTGGTTTGTCAACACAATTTCTAATATAGAACAGAAACAAGCAAACAAAATAGATTCGCTGCTTTGCCTCCAACTGTTTCACGGGCCCTGCCATCCATCCATATATGTAGCTCGCCCAGCCAGTCTGCTCACAGGAACTGTCAATTCCCAAGCACATCAACAGCAGTAATCTTTGCAGGTGTGTTTAACAGGTGCAGATTACACAAATGTAAAAAACGGGTGGTGATATCTGGAAGGAGCAGCCTTTGCCCTAAAAGTTCCTTCTTCTAATCACAGGATGTTTGAAACGAGCTGTGGTTATGCTGGAGAAAGGGAAAGCACTCTGCACATTCTCAAAGGTACTGCCTTCATCCCCCAACCTCACAAACATATAAAAGCACAAAGAACTAACCGGGCCCACTAAATCTGGAACTGCCTCTGAATACAGCTGAATACATTGGGTTGTTCTTGTTTTTATTTTGATTATGTCTTCTGTGTGTTTTGTATCGTGATTTTATCCTGTGAACCACCCTGAGACCTGCGGGTATAGGGCGGTATAAAAAATGTACTACAGTGGTGCCCCGCAAGACGAATGCCTCGCAAGACGAAAAACCCGCTAGACGAAAGGGTTTTCCGTTTTTCGATGCGCTTCGCAAGACGAATTTCCCTATGGGCTTGCTTCACAAAACGAAAAAGTCTTGCGAGTCTTGCGATTTTTTTTGCTTCCCCCCCCCCTTTTTCTAAGCCGCTAAGCCGCTAATAGCCTTTTAGCCGCTAATCCGCTAAGCCTTTAATAGCCGCTAAACCGCTAAGCCGCTAATAGGGTTGCTTCGCAAGACGAAAAAAACGCTAGACGAAGAGACTCGCGGAACGGATTAATTTCGTCTTGCGAGGCACCACTGTACAGTCGTACCTTGGTTTTTGAACAGCTTAGTTCTCGAACGTTTTGGCTCTCAAACGCTGCAAACCCGGAAGTGACTGTTCCAGTTTGCAAACTATTTTTGGAAGCCGAACGTCCGACAGGGCTTCCGATTGGCTGCAGGAACTTCCTGAAGCCAATCAGAAGCCGCACCTTGGTTTCTGAACGTTTTGGAAGTCAAACGGACTTCCAGAACGGATTCCATTCGACTTCCAAGGTATGACTGTAATAATAATAATAATAATAATAATAATAATAATAATAATAATAATAATACAAAATGTATTAGTATCTTATGTACTAAACTACTCAGCAGTGTTGTGCTGGAGAATTCCTTTACCCCAGCGGCAAATGAAAGGGTGAAAACTGCAACTTATAACATGATCTGAAATCC